>NC_060957.1:8255161-8350161 GCF_910589235.1 Vespa crabro
TATAATTCTGTATTAAATTGAGGATTAATGTTCTAAAAAGGAAAATATATAAAATATAAAAAGTTAACAAAAGAATGTTACCGGACAGCCGCGTTTGTTGGTTCTGTAACCAAATCTACATTTCTTCTTGCATCCCACGAACAGAGGACAGTCCTCGTGAAGCGGTTTGCACTCGCATAAAGTGCAATCGTTCTCATCCATCATAAGACCATGCTCACAGTGAAGATCACACTTTACTTCGGGACAGACGATTTTCTTATTGTCGTCATTTTCGAAACTCTCAATTGGATGGTTCAATGTTCGATTCGACGAAGAGACAGTCGAATTTTGTTGATGTCGTTGAGGTGACAATGATGGTGACGATGAATTTGATGTTGATTGGCAGTCACAAATCGAACATCCACTCTCATCTTTTACGAGATCACAGTCTAGTTCACAGCGTGATAATTCTGGACAGAGTTTGTCCTTTTCGAATGTTGTGTGGACCATTTCGTTCTGAAAATTTGTTTTTAGATCACATAAAGAAGCAAAATGATTTTTTAAAAACATAGTAGAAAGGAATTATTTATAGGCAAAAAAAATTATTTATATTTGCGAGATTAAATAGAAAGCTTATATGATCTCTAAAATTTGTTTAATTAGATCGATAAAGATAAAGATAATAATAGCAATATTTTATTATTACTTTAAAAATAACACAAGAACTTCGTTTATTATTCCTGATTTTTTAACCCCTTTGAAAATATCAAATCTTCTCTTTTTTTTATTACATCAGCTAAAATATTTTCATATTTTAACAGAATCATGTCTGTATTTGACGAGAACAAACGTTAAAAAGATAATAATAGTTATACTGTCAAAAACACAAGCGGATAAAACGGGAAAAATTTTTACCGTCAAAGATGACAATTATTAAATGGTAGACGAGCTTTTTTAATTTTCCTTATTGGCATTATTTGCTTTCGACGTGGCGTTTTGTGTACATTAGTTATAAGTTTCCATTTTTTATTTGAAAAAATGAAAAAAAAGTACGGGTTTGTTTTTCTTCAAATAAATTTGTGTAATTTGTTTCTCGCGATAAAACCAATTTATACGTTGAAATTTGAATTCGTACGATATCGAACTTGCTATTAATAATTTGATCTTTTCTTTTTTACAAAGGAAAAAAAGTATGAAGACGATAATATCATATTAGTATCGAAAAGAAATTTTTAAAATTTTCTCATTTTTTTCTTACAGTTTAATATTACAAATATATAACCTTCCGTAATTTTTAATTAAAAAATTAGTATATTTATATTTTGTAACTTTTAATTGATTGTTGTACTATGAAATTAATTGTCAATTTATATTTAAAAATTAATATTTGCTCAGTATAAGGTATATTATATCTATATGAATATATAACTTTTATATCATATAATTTTATACTATAACTATAAGTAAGATAATAAAATTATATAGAGGATTAATGAAAAATGAAGAAATAGATTAGAACATATGTTTGACGCAAACAAGAAAGAAGAAAAAAGCTGACCTTTGTTGATTCGTAACATTCGCAAATTTGACAGCCGTCCTCGTCGGTTAAGTAACGATCGCAATTGAGGTTACAGTCGATCAAAGGAGTTTTGCAAATCGATTTGTTATCGACATCGACATCCGTCGAACTCGTTGGTTGTGGACAGTGAGAGCAACATTCGCCTGGATCTGGTGGTATTGCGTTTGCACAAGATTTGCACATGATCGCTTGACAGGATACCTGGCCATTCTCTTGGCAAGTGCAATTAACACAAGGTTCCTCTTTCCAGTGTTCACCAACTCGTCGGAAAATTCCATCTTTGAAGAAACAATTCCCAGTATTGCTACCCTCTTCCGTTTCAACCCAGTATACGGATTCTGTAAGATTCGACATTTTTAATTAACTCGTTAACTTTATAATTAAAATGACAAAAGTGATATTCAAAATGAAAGGAAAATTTTAATACCAAATGATTAAAAAAGGAATGAAAATAAAAAAAGAAAAAAGCAATGATTAATATTAAAACTACCGTACCGTATTTTTATTAAATCTATCAATTTGACGGGTACTTGGAAAGAAAATAAAAGCACTTTACTTCTTATTATTTTTAATTCATTCAATTTTAATGAAATTAAAATTTTTCATTTTCAACACTAGATGAACCTAAAATCCTTCATTTCGATTGATTTGGTAGTTCTAGTTCTAAAAAAAAAAAAGAAAAATGAAATGAATATATTCATTTTCATGATTACATCAATTAATTGACGTATGGAATATTATTAAAAAGTAAGATAATGAAGCCCGCTCGTTAGTTAAAATGTCAGGTAATAATTAAAAACTGTTAATAGAACGTAGGTATATTAGCGGTGGGGTCAAAGTTTGATACACTTTAAAATATGATTATAATGAAGCGTGATATGAAATTACCACGTTATCTAACTAGTATTAACCACTAGCACTAGGAGCATTACCACCAGTCAATATTTACCCATTACGCTTGAACCATAATTAAAAGGTAATCGATTAAAAGCGAACGTCGATGTCGTTACTTGTTTCCTCTTGGATTAGAGGGTGGATTAGAGAAGGTAGTTAGGTTTGATCGACGATCGGATACTTTCCTTAGACTTTCCTTTCGAACTTTGTATCTTCAATCCAATCTTGTATAGCTAAGGTTATGGTTAAGTTCTAATGATTATGAAATTTCAATGTGAATATGGCCAATGTTATTAAGTTCCGCGAAGTAGGGATGCAAGATAAAAGTAAGCTCATTAAAATTCAACAGGTAGTATCGTAGTTCTTAAGAGAAAAAAAAGAGAAGAGAGAGAGGGGTGGGAGTGGGGGGGGGGGGAGGAAAGAAATGGGTGATCACTCTTGTTAACTTTGTACTTAAAAATCATTTCTCCCGAATACTTCCCTCTCTTTTTTTTTCCTCTCTTTTTTCTTTTGTCTAAGCAGCACACCCTAATCGCTTTTCTCTCTTTCTGTCTCCATCGATTCGAGGACGTGCTCGTTTATTTTCCTAACTCTCTCGAGATGTCCCGAGAAAAAAGAAATGGAAATAGGTTGGCCTTAGCGTTATCACGAAGAAACACTTAGGATCGTGTGTCTCTAAGGGTAGAAAATTGTTGCTTGGCATTGATACACTATATACATGTATATCTACATGCTTAGTGGTGTGAAAGTAAAGGACAGAGGGATGAACGAGAGAGAGAGAGAAAGAGAGAGAGAGAGAGAGAACATGTGGACGACGATTGGAATTGTGATTGGGAGAGGGAGAGAATGGAGATTCGAGATATCGACCCGATATTGTGTGTACATGTATATGGGGTGAACCACGTAACTTGACCAGTCTAATTTTATTATTGGACCTTCTTCGGTGAATGGAACACCATAAATTTGATTTATTTTTATAAGTTTTTCTTTCATCAAGATCTTTAAAATTTTAAATCTAATCGAAGGAAGGTAACTTTTAATTCGTAAATAATAATTTATACTTATATATGTATAATGAATATGTATAAAAAATAAATATGTATAAATATATGTTAATATAATAATATTAATATTAATTTTCATGTTTCATCGGTGATAAGCAGGATTTTGTATTAAGATTTTTTTTTTTTCTAATTACCTGAAGCTACACAATCGTAAAGAGGACAGCAGGAACCAGGAGTATTAGGTACAGCTCGCCTGACCTCAACGGCACGTTCACCTTCTTTACAAGATGCAGGTGGACACGTAGGTACGCATTTGCATACCTCATCTTCACTTGGAACACTATCCCTGGGACAACCGTTTTCTGAACTTTGCTGCTGATCTTGTCCTTCTTGATGTCCATCTTGCTGATGTCCTGTTATCAGAATTGACACATCTTACTTCTTAATTATATCAATAATTTGTATTTTATTTTTAAACAGTTTATATTTTTTAATATATATATATATATATATATATATATATATATATATTCAATGACTATAATTTTGTAATTATTGTAATTATTATAATTATTAGATGATATGAGCTATTACCTGAGGGAAGACATTCATAACGTGGGCAGCATCTACCGGGTGTCCCAGGAATCGCATTTCTTGTTAGTAAAAGTTGTTCAGGTTCAGAACAGACCGGTGGTGAAGGACACGTCGGAGAGCATTTGCACTCGCCGTTTTCATTTTCCACGCTGTCCTCGGGACATTGCGAGCCATGCAGGAGTCCTTGGAAAAGAAAGAAAAACATGAATGTGTGAGTGGGAAGTATATTCTCTTTCTTTTTTTTTTTCTCTCTCTCTCTCTCTCTCTTCTCTTTCTTTTTCGTTCTCTCTTCAAAATAAGAAATATCGTCGGATATGAAAACTGTAACCCGTAATGTCACTCGTTGAAAATATCTGCCCACGAAAGGAGATATATCCTTCGTTCAACTTTTTCTTTTCCCTTATGTATTCCTCTCGTTTTTCTTTTTTTGTGAGAAAAAAAATTAGATAAGTTCAATTACACGTGATAATATTATGTGTTAATTATATTATGTGTGATTAATTTTAGTCATTTTGACAATTGAAAAGAAAAAAAGACAGAGAGAGAGAGAGAGAGAGAGAGAGAGAGAGAGAGAGAGAGATTTATTCATTCGGACAGTTTTCAAGTTGGAAAAGGTCGTATTCAATTAATCGATAAAAAGCTCATACGTTTGTTATAATTTAAATTGAAAAAAAAAATCGATATTCCTAGATAAATTACTATTCGGTATTTTAAATTTTGCACGTTTTTTTTGTCTTAGAAATAGGATGAAGTTTGAATTTCATTCGCCTTTCGTTCGTTCTCAAACAATATTGATGGAAAAGAAGAAAAGAATTTATTTATGATTTCGATTACAGAAATTTCTTCCTCTTTTTCTTTTTTTTCCCCATTTTTTTTTTTTTTAAAGATCAAAGAAAAAAAATTCTGGACGAACTTGAATTGAAAGACTCGACGATCCTTAAGTCGGCTTTTCTATCTCGTTCGTCGCAAATCGTAATTTGCATAGTTCTGCTTGAGTTTAAGAACTGCTCGTGCGTGCACTCGCCCGCGTCTAAGAGACGGAGAGATAGAAGAACCATTTATTAAAAGGTCGTAGAGAAGAGCGTGCGGCATTTGCGTTATGCGCTCGGAATGTTCTTATTGCAAAACGGTACTGAAGGTAGGTGAAGCGTACGCGTTTCGTAAATGGAGAACACGATCCAATCCTAGATCCGAAATCTTTCGCGTACCTCTCTTGTGAGATAGTTTCACTCGATTATGCAAAATGAAGGCAATAAAAATATAGGATTATAGCTCAAATATTAAAAATATTATAAAATATTAAAAATATTATTACTTTTGAGACATTAAGATAGAATTATATATTTATTCAAATATTTATTCGATATGTTTATTAAAAACAAAATAAAAAATTAATGAAGAATTAACGTTAAAATGGAAAACAGAAAATCAAATTTATTTTTATTTATCGATTTGTAATTAGTAATGCAAATTTTAAATATTCACGCTTGAAGACGGATAACATTCCATAAATCGCCAATAATTGTCAATCATTTTTATCATGTATTAAACTAAAAAACTGTTGTAAAGCACCTGATGATAGGCAACGTAATTTTTACATACAATTATATCTACCTACAGAAGCTTAAAAAGCTTTCTATTGCTCATGACATCGTACTGATTTAGAAAAGTCGATTCTAAGCTTTATTTAAAATACGTTCTTGTGAATCGTTTAATAAAAAAGAAAGGAAATAATTCGAACGGAGAAAGTCTTTTATGTGTTTTACAAGAAGAAAACTTGAAAAAATTATCTCTCTGAAGAATTTTATCGATAGCTATTATCTTTCTAAAGAGAAGAAATTATTATTTCAAATTGCACAAGGATTTTATAATGACCACGTGTATTCTTAAAATGGCGAACCTACATTTTCTTTTATCATGAATTCACCGAAGCGAATTTTTCTTTTTAAGAGAGAAGAGGGGATGAGAGAGAAAGAGTGAGAGAGAGAGAGAGAGAGAGAGAGAGAGAGAGAGAAAGATAGAGATAGAGTTTTTGTTTCAATTATTCATTGCAGAATGACATCATTAGAAAGAACGAATTATCAATAAAAATTTCTATTGAATCGATAGACAATGTTTTATCAATTCTCATGAATTTTATGAATATTATATTTTAGCCGATATTTAATCAACCGTTAACAAAGTTTATCAAGCAGAAATTCGACCGTTAACCATTTGACCATTATCCAATTACTTTTATATTACCATTATTCCTTCTTTTTCTCATTCTAGATCATTATAAAAAAAATCTTACATATACGAAAAATTTTTATGAAATTATTATTATAACGTTTGGACCTCGATATAAGTATAAATATATATTCATTTTATTTGGAATATTTTCTCACAAGAAAATGACGACAAATAATCGGGTATATGAATTCGGTCAATGAACAACCTAGTTCGCGACGCAGATCAAAAACTTTTCTCAAAACAAAATTCACTGACGACCGTTCATCGGGCATAAAAATTCGGTCAATGAATATCTTAAGTAGTGACGCAAATCAAAAGCTTTTACACGAGATAAAAAAATACTGACATATCAATCGGCTAAAGGATCATCTTAAAACGTAGAGGAAACTGTAAGAAACGAGAAAAAAGGGAAAAAACTCGTAATGAGATATAACAATTAATCGAATAAATCCGTTCTTCTGAAATCCTAACAGAATCCAAATGGTTATAAAAACCTTCATGTCGAAAGTAGGTAGAATCCTATATATCCATTTTTCGCACATCTTTCGCGTACAACAGTGAGAAAATCACGAACGATTTTTTTTATCTAAATCATAATATGATTTAGGTGAAAAATACGTTCTGTTTTTGATTATATAGTTTTTCCGACCTTACTAATCTGTTATGAGAAGAAAATTATTTCATCATATAAAATAATTTTCCTATTCAATCATACTCATTCTCTTTAGTATCCATGACTCGACCAGTCCGGACGTAACATTATTAACATATATTTAAAGTATTTATTCAGGCAAAAAACAATTATGTACATTAACAATATAATATTATTTTATATTTCTATTTAAAAAATTGTTTAATCACATTAAATACATTTAATAATGATATTCAGCTATTGTCCGTTGAAATGAATGTACATATATACACAAACGCACATATATATATGTATATATCTGCGTATTCATAAGAAAAAAGTAGAATGGTAAATTCGAAGAAACGATTCGATCGGAAGGATCCAATGTTAATCTTTCGAGTTCCCGGACTTTCGGCTAACGCTCTTACAAATTGCTCAGGACAGGTTACACGTGCTCAGTGGGTCGTTTCGTAGCTCGGTGAAAATTAAATCGCGAAAGAATGGTCGTATCGGCTTCATCGTATTCCGGGTATACCAGAGAAAGAGAGTAAGAAAGACAGACAGACAGAGAGAAAGAGAGAGAGAGAGAGAGAGAGAGAGAGAGAGAGAGAGAGAGAGAGAGAGAGAGAGAACGACCAGAGCACGTCCTCTTATCCACGCCCAATATCCTTTTGTACTTGGTATATACGATCACGCATATATATATATATATATATATATATATATATATATATATATATATACAAGTATACATATAGAGATACACACATATATATACGCGTATCTACGTTCACAGGATTTAATGGAATTGCTCGTTACGCCCGAATGCTTCGATCCGAGGGTTAAAAAGAGAGCTGTGCTAGTTCGTTCGTTGGAGAAAACTGCACTTTCATGCTGCAACACAAAAGCACACGACGAGTCTCTTTGTCGCATTCGAGTAAAATGCTGACGATGGGAAAACGCGTTCGCAAAGTAGATAGCAAACGTTAGGTCAGTAGCGCTAGGGGAGTAGAGAGTTCTAACGTGTGCTTCGAACAAATCTCTCGATTGGTTACTTGGTCTGACCAAAACTTGCCTCTACCACTACTATTACCACTACTACTACTACTACTACTACTACTACTACTATTACTACTACCACTATATTACTACTACTACGACTATTACTATTACTATTCAATCTATGCTTCCAACTTTCCACTCGCTTTTTAATGGCTGAACGTTTGAACCTTGATCTGTTACTGTGATCGGATACGAGAGTGAATTACGAGCGACATTTGAGTTATAGCAACGTCTCTAACTGTAGAACAATGTTAATTGTTTCTAGGATTTATTTCGTCCGTGATCAAAGCTGACGCGTTTGAAATGAAAAATTAGTCGCTCTTATATGCACGTTGAATTTTCAACATCCCTTTTTTCATTTCTCTCTCTCTCTCTCTCCCTTTCTCTCTTTCTTTCTTTCTCTCTCTCTCTCTCTCCCTTTCTCTCTTTCTTTCTTTCTCTCTCTCTCTCTCTTTCCCTCTTTCTCTCTCTTTCTTTCTCTCTCTTTCTCTCTTTATCTTTTTTTATTTCTTTCTATCTATCTCGAAATCAATCGCATCGCTTATGAGAAATAGAGAGAAAGAGAAAGAGAAAGGGAAAGAGAAAGGGAGAGAGAAAGAGAGAGAGAAAGAGAGAGGAAGAGATAACAAAAGAACAGTAACATTTGACAAAGGTTCGAGACGAAATTCTATTCAGGTAACGTCCTTCGGAAATTTTCTCGATAATCTCGACAAAGAGAGAGAGAGAGAGAGAGAGAGAGAGAGAGAATGGATGGTAGGATCGGTCCAGTCGTGGCTTCGCTTGGAACATTAACGTTAACGTTAATGCAAGGCTAGTACGACTAACGTGCTAGCTTGAAAGCTCGTAGAGCTTCGGTAGAGTACCGTCAAGGTGAATAAAAGCGTCGTCGGCCAGCTCGGATACGAGAGGACGCTCGCTGCTTCACGAAAGATTGCATTAGTCCTTCTGCCGGACGCAGGCTTGCAAGTCTTGCATACCGAATGAGCTTATTGTTAGGGAGGGCAAAGCCAACTCTTATAAGCCACGACGCGGGATTCCGTGTGAATCGGTATTGGTGTATGTCTGTGTTGTTATTGGTGTTAGAGGTACAGAGCACAGCATCCCTCGTTTCTCGTCCCATTCTCGTCTCGTTCTTCTCTGTTCGTGCACTGCCTTCTCAACTCCTCCTCATACTCCCACTCTCAGCCCTTTTCTCCTTTGTTTACCGTCTTTCCCAACGCAACACCCTCAACTTTTTTCCTCTAGTCTCTCTCTCTTTCTCTCTCTGTCTCTCTCTCTCTCTCTCTCTCTCTCTCTCTCTCTCTCTCTCTCTCTCTCTCTCTCTCTCTCTCTCTCTTTCTTTGTGTCAGCATGCAACCGACGTCGTTGGCAAACTTTGCATTCTTTTTTTTCCTTATTCTTCCTTCTGTTAGAGACTCTCCCTTTCTCTCTTTATCTCTCTTTTTCTCTTTTTTTTCTTTTTCTTTCAAGAGAGAAAGAGAGAGAGAGAGAGAGAGAGAGAGAGAGAGAGAGAGAAAGAGAGACTTTTATCGCGATTTTAAAGATATACCGACTAGTTAATGTTTTCTGATGCGGTTATCAGGAAAATAATAGCTTCTTTGTTTTTTTTTTTCTTTTTTCGTTATACTTGGACGATATATGTAAATAAAGCGTACGTATATATATATATAAGTCTACAGATGACAAGAATATTTATTCTTTAAAAAGTCTGCGAGACAAGTGCTCAAAAATATTTAAAGAATTTATTTTAAGAAATTGGAAAAATTTGTGAAAGGATTGTTTTTTATTTTATCATGACACATGTCGCACTATATAGAAAGTGGATTTGTTCTTGAATTTATGCATAAACGTAGAACGCGTATCCTTGGTTTCTCCGAATAAATATTAAAGTGGCTAAAAAGGATAAATAGGAAGATCGATCGAACATGAAAAAGCGCTGGAGTTATGGTGAAAGTAATGTTGTCGCTCGAAGCCTGAGGCATGCTCTTGCGAATGATATTACTTTCCTTCTATTCCTTTTTACAAAGTCCTCTCTCTTTCTCTCCCTTTCTCGTAATTCTACTTTTATGACTCTATGAAGCTTTGCCCGAGTCTTCTTTTTGTTTTCTCTTCTATTTCTTTTTTCTTTTTTTGTCTTTTTTCCTTTTTTTCTTTCTTATGCACGGTCAATCGTTAAAGGTAATTCAGTGGGTCTATTTCACTTTGTAGATCTTCTCATGTTTTGGATATAGTATCCTCAGGTATCATTTGAAACTTTTTGAAAAAAAATAAAAATAAATTTCTTTTACGATATAATGCATGTATTCACAGACATACATATTAATAGGTAGTAGTTTTTATACATATATATATATATATATATATATATATAATAATATATATATATATAATATATAATATATATATATATATAATAATATATATATATATATGTTAATCATGAATATCATGAATATATGTGCGTATTCATTATAATCATTGTTAATCTCACTGAAAATAGGAAATGTTTATGGAAATTGTAAAATCGAAGAAAGAAAAGAGAGAGAGAGAGAGAGAGAGAGAGAGAGAGAGCGAGGATCATCCCAATGACTATTTATTTTTCAATCATATTGAATTTATGCGAAAGAAGTGATACTTTTTAATATAGATATTTTTTTTAAGAGGTTTCACCAAGAGAAGACCTATTACAAGCAACCGTACGTGAAGATTCGCAATACGTGTGGATCGATTGCGAATCAACCTTATTTGTTTTTTTTTTTGAGCTCCTTTTCTAACCCTCAAGCTATAAAATCAAACAGAGAGAAGCCTTGGCAATCTTCCCCGGTAAGATTTCGGTAATAGCTTTTCGTCGTCTGATCAATGTAAACTTTTCATGAAAAGAGTTCACTTTCATTTTTTCGAACCAATATCGATAATCTTAGATTAAATGACCCGATCGAGGCTTCATCTCTTTTTTGTATCATTTGAATTTTAGTTTCATTTTTTTTTCTTTTTCTTTTTTTTTTTTCTAATAAGGAATAAGATTCTCATTTAAATAGAGCCTATGAATTATTTCGAATGTCAAGTAAATTTAAAAAATTTTATTAACATTAATTATTATTCATTATTATAATCGCAATAATAATAATAACGAGAGAAAATAAACTTTAGGACCTGTTAGAGATTAGAATCTAAAAGACGTTGATAGGCAGCTGCCCTTTCTTTCTCTCTCTCACCCTCTAACCACAAAATAGTACTCATCTTGGTTTAATGAAAAAGAAAGAAAAGTAAAAGAAGAAGAAAAAAAGAAAATAAGAAAAAAACAAAAGAAAGAATCAAAGAACATGGGCTTCACCTTGGGGAGAGTTACGAGCAAACCATTCGTTAGCCAAGATAAGCAATCAATGATACAACAACTAGAAAGAGAAGATAAGCGATCATCGGGATTGTTCATTGTGCGAAAGAAAGGAGAAACCTTCTCGACTGAAGAAAGAGATAACGAATGAAATAGCAGACATGATAAAGCTCACAATAACAACAAGGAAACTTGGAATTCGTTCTCCTCTGATCTGTATGTTATATGTTGTGAAGTTTGCAGATATCATGGCACGCGTTTACATTTGTTTATGAAGGAAAGAGAGAGAGAGAGAGAGAGAGAGAGAGAGAGAGAGAGAGAGAGAGAGAGAGAGAGAGAAGCTTTCACCCTTGAGACTCGTAATCCTCCCGCGAGTAAGGACCAAGTTGAGAAACGACCTTTGACCGGTATTCTCTTCGGTCACGTCGAGCACCGACACCGAAAACTTGCCGGCCTTTCCTTCTCCATAACGAGAACGATCTTATCGTTGCCCAAAATCTCCGGACAACGAAATTGCTGAATCCAGAATCGTGAGGAGAGTCGTTCGAGTAATGAAAGTGGGTAAGAAAAGAAACAAATTCGTGAAATGTTCTTATATCGTGAAAAGAAAAAAAAATATATATATATATATATATATATATATATATATATATATACATTTACATAGGTATCCTTTTCGCCAGTTTAAAGTGACAAAGAATTGGAGAACCATTGAAACTTTCTTCATTTTATTTAAATACACGTATTGCAACAAAACGAACTTGGTAAATATAGTTCGTAGCTTGGAAAGAATATTTATCAGATGGTATCCGTTGCATCTGCAGAGTGAATAGTTTTTAGTTAGTAAAGAAAATCTATTATAGAAATTAAATATTTTATTTATCGATCCAAAAGTTCTAATAATCAGTCTCATTATATTTAAAATTATAATTAAGAATATTTCAGACTATTAAATATTATTAAGAAAGTATTGCCAAATGTAATAATTAATTATCTAATGGATGAGATTAATCGTTAAGTCAAGATTTTGTAAGGAAAAGATTTCAATGGATATATTTTTTATATAATGAATTTTTAATTTTGTTTATTTACCAATTTAAAAATAAATAATTAATAACGTAATATTAAAATGTTAAAAATATTTTCTATTATCAGTTGATAACATGTTAACAGAGGTTAACTTTGCAATCGTGAAATTTGAAATGTGAGCATCATATTTTCTAGAATAGACGTACACGTGATTCTTTCCACAGAGAAGGCTTTCTGTGGGGGATCAACGAGATGTGTTATTCGATTCTTACGTTCTGCTGCTCACGTCATACCAATATTCTCTCTCTCTCTCTCTCTAACCGAGAGTTTTGATATTCCATACATTTCTAGATATTTCGCCTGTCCAATATCAAAGCTTTAGCTTCATTCGTTCTGCTATATTTTGATTTTTATACAAAACACCCTTGTATTTGGTTATATAAACGATGAACACGAAACAAAATTTAACGAGAATGATAGGAAATGAAAAATATTGTGCTTATTATCGTTATAAAGCATTAAAGTTAACAAAACTATTGTAATTAGAAAATAAAATGTTGATCAAAGGAAACGAAAAAACTTGGCCATTACGAAAGAAAAAAATTTAACGATAGTGAAACTGAATATAAAAATTTAAGATATTAACAATGTTTGGATGTTACTTTTTTTTTGTAAAGATATAAGTGTATAATCGAACAATTCTTAAAAACATTTACCGATTAAAAAATAAATAATTAATATTAAAATGTTAAAAATATTTTCTAATATCAGTTGGTAATATGTTAACAGAGGTCAATTTTGTAATCGCGAGATTTTAAACATTAACATTATATTTTCAAGAATATATTCACTTATACGATTGAGTAATATAAAAGTTTGTTATCAGAATCGATAGTCAATATTAAATAAATGAAGATAAACATAAATTTTACTTTGAGTAAAATAAGGCATGACGGAAGAAGGGAAATAGTAACCCTTCTAAATATTAATTTAATTAATTAATTAAGAAAAGTGAGAAATGGGGGATATCTTAATGCTTCAAATCGATATCGAGAAAATAAGTCACTTTTATTGTATTAAATCATTTATTGAACGATTAACAATATTCTATTAAATATATGTATATATTATTTTTACTTATATATTCAACGATCTCTCATTTTGTACATAACCATAGCGTTTTACTCTTGCTTATAGGAGAAACGTTTAACATCGGATTAATCCGCGTCATTTGGATTCCCAGGGAGCGTCGCGGTATTGTCAAAGTAACTTAAATTAGCCGAGTTTCCCTGGTTGCCTGGTGGCAATGGTACGAGAGAGGAATGCCAGAGAAGAGAAAGTAGTGGTAACGAAATAGAAGAGGGTAAGTGGTAGAGGAGAGAGGATGAGGATGACGAGGATAGAGAATAAACGTGCGAGTCAGAAATTTCGTGATGCCGTGTGTAGGAGAAGTACCGAGAGACCATTTGCTTTGACGTCATTACTGAAGGACGAAGGTTAGCAGCAGCAGTAGTACCGTGGCAAAGCGAGCCTTCGTATACCGTTGGTAAATTAGTAGCTCGAGTGTGCAACGGTGCAAGGAGGGTTCACGTTAACGGGTTAACGCCGTGTTACTGCTAGCTGTTGCTGCTTGGCGTCCCCAGTAAATTCGAAGACGCGAGAAGTTGATGTTAGACGACGATATTAGTCGTCGTCGTCGTCGTCGTCGTCGTCGTCGTCGTCGTCGTCGTCGTCGTCATCATCGTAGGCGTTTTTTTCCTCGAGAAGAATGTAAAGAGACTCTTGAGAAAGAGAAGGGAAATGGAAGGGAGGGAGAGAGAGAGAGAGAGAGAGAGAGAGAGAGAGAGAGAGAGAGAGAGAGGTCAAGTCCTTTCTGATTGGTCATCGTCATTGCGTCTCTTAAGAAAAAATTTTGTTTCATTCTATCTTTCGTCTTATACAGCAAAATTCGCATTACAGGAAAATTCGATTAATGTTACTACTGTTGGTGGTACTGCTGGTACTATTGGTACTATTGCTGTCTACTACTACTACTATCAACAGTTTTGCACTTCGTCAACTTTATTATAATGAAACGAGAGACGATCGTCAATCCGTTAACGATTCTATCAGTTTTCTGAGAATACTTTTGGGAAGAGAACTTGATGAGATCTATGATTTCATTCGATGCTTTCTTTTACTTATTTACGTAATTTCGAATAGAACCAAATCGTTTCACCGTTATATCAGAATTGATGAAAATCATCATTTTTAATTTTGATCTTACAGTTTGACGTGCTTTAAACAAAGAGCTTCGATTCTTTTCTCTGAACTTTATTTCACATAACCGCCATGTCAGATCCATCCACCTCCTCTAACATCCGCTTACCATATTTCCTCGTGATCGATAGATTTTACGAGCTTTTTAGGTGTTTGATCAACCTGAAAAGAGACTTTACTCTCATCAATCTCCTATCGGATGACCCTGATCTTTTTCTTTTCGTTTACCTTCAAAGCCTAGAATCAATATATAGGAACGCTTCCGTGTTTCTATATAGAAGGGAATGAAAAGAGTGAGAACAAAGGGTGAGGTAAAAATATGTAAAAGCGTCGGATACTGAAGTATAACTTTCTACGAATATTTCTATGAAATTTAAAAAGAATATCAAAATTTGAGAACATCGATCGATATTAACGTGTTACATTTTCCTTTTATGATAGTAACTCGTTCATTTTATTTTTTTCCTTCTTTCTGTTTGTTCTTTCCTTTTTTCTTTTTTCTTTTTTTCTTTTTTTTCCTTTAAGGATCGTTATAAATCTAGATCCTCTAACCCAGCAAACGATCTCGAGGACTATCAGGAGAAATGACAAAACTTGTTAAAAAACGATGGAATGCTTGCTGACGTAGAAGATGCGTCATTAACGTGACGGAAGTGCTGAAATTCGTGTCTCTCATCGTTTTTTCCCTTTCTCTCTCATATGAAGAGAAAAAGCCGACTCTTCTTTTTCTTTTAATCTTTCTCTCTCTCTCTCTCTCTCTCTCTCTCTCTCTCTCTTTTGTCTTTTATTTCTTTTTCTTCTTTTTTACCCATTCTTTTCACAACTCCAACGTTCGTTTCTCGTGACGTTGCGAGGACTCGGTAACTCATTTACAGTAATACGTTTCCGTGAGGCAGAAGGGGGTTCAAAAAGGGGTAAAGGAGGGTTGTTGAAGAGAGGGTTGAGACTATAGGATGAGTAAGTACAGAGTTGGGGTAGGTCGGGAATACTCGGAGAGCATCAGAATGCGGCGTAAAAGTCGGACCCTGCTGTGCTATTAATTCTTTCCGCTTTTTTGTTTTGTCTTCTTTAACTATAGCGACGTTTGCACCATCCTATGTAGCCTCTTCGCATTGTCAACGTCCCAAATACACTATCTTTCTCTCTCTCTTTTTCTCTCTCTTTTATCGAGGGTATGCTACTTGGAACATTGCATGGATCTACTAACACCAATCGCTTACAAACTTCTTCACCAAGAGTCTTCGAACATTTTTCTTCTTCTTTTCTCTCAATACCAATTCATTGCTATGTTTTTTCTTTCTTTCTTTCGTACTAAAAAACGTACGAATTTGTAGATTATTTCAATTAGGATGATAGTTTAAGCGAATATTATGGAGTAGTGTGTATGTATGTTTGAGAGTTTGCGCGTGTATGTGTGATTTAATGTTGTTAATCGTTTAGTTCGTATAGAAAAATAAAAAAAAGAAAAAAAAAGAAAAAGACAAAAACAAATCGTATTCTCAATCAAATACAAATTTGTATTCGATCATACATATGGGAATAACGAATGATTATTTATCGTTAATAAAAATTAAGAATGTAACGAGTTCGTTAAAATTCGTAAGACATTGAAATAAATTGAGATTCGATTTGACATCAAAAATTATTGCTCCAGATAATAAAGAAATTTCACGATTGATAGGAGTCCCTCGAACGCGTTAGGAGTTTGATTAATTAAAAAAGTATTCTCTTTCTACTCGTGTCGGTCTATAAATTGAGATAAACGTAATGTCCTAATTAACGAGTACGGTACGTCGAGTATGTAATATCGAGTATGTCGCAATTAATGTCGGACGCGTTCTATCCCTCTCTCTCTTTCTCTCTCTCTCTTTCCCTCTTCCTACCTCCCTCTCCCTCCCACCCTCTCTCTCTCTCTCTTTGTCTCTCTTTCCCTCTTCCTACCTCCCTCTCCCTCCCTTCCTCCCTCTCTCTCTCTCTCTTCTCTCGTTTTATAACGTGGTCGCGTGAACGCGAGCGCACGTTATCGTGCCGCTTAAAGTACACGCTAAATTAATTCGCAACGAGCGCCAATAGCATTAATTTGCACAAGGGACGTCGCCGTCGGACGATGAGAAACGAGAAGAGGGTTGCGTTTACGAACCAAATGGATATTAAAAATCACCGTGAAGAACTTGACGGAAAATTAAATCCACGCTAACGAAGCACACTTGTGTCTCGTTTATACGAGTTCATCTCTCATAGAGAGTAAGCGCATTATAAATAATATACACCATCGGCTATAATCATTTCGACGGATGTATAACGTGAGAAAAATTATCAATTTATTAATATTCGTTGCGTGTCTCGAATTTATATTATTTTATTGAACGATCATATGAGATTATTGAACGTATTTTCATTTTAATTACGATCGATTATAATGATCGATAAAATATAATTTTTTGATCGAAAGATATAAGATTACGATCGATGAACGAATTTTAAGTATGCGTGTGTCTATGTGCGTGTTAGTGTGTCTTTTTGTGATCGATTTCTCCCTATATATTATCTTAAAGATATTTGGCAACTCAATATCCGAGAAAATATAAATAATATATAATAACAATAATAATAATAATATAACTCGCTAATAATTATAAGAATTTTCACGTCAAGCTTAGAAGAGAGAAATAAAGTGGTAAAGGTAATTTCATTATTTGGCTAAGGAAACGAAGTTTTTGTATAAAAAAAAAAAACAAAAAAAAAAAAAATAATAATAAAGAAAATCAAAAAAATAAAAAAAATAAAAAAATAAAAGTAAGAAGAAAGAAAAAGAGGAAAAAGAAAAAATAAAGGTAAAAAATTTGACGAAAAACCTCTGTAATACGCGACACTGGGCGAACGTTTAAAGCTGTAGTAACTTCGAGTACGATAAGTCGTGTGCTTGAGCGCACTCACGTGGAACTATCCACACGGTGGAAAGCGCATTAACAATATAATACCGTATACTAATTACGCCATCACATATAACATATAACCTCAGCTAGTCGTCCTAGTAGGTATACCAGAGCGAAACTTGTTCGCCGTGAAAACTTTTAACGCCACGAACGTGAGCGTTGAGTGATTAAACTTTTCGTGTAGCGACGCCCTCGCGCGCGCGTTATTCAAGCGTGCCCGCAACTTGAATAATGAACGTTAGCTACGTGTCATGTAATTATCATCGAAAGAAGATAGAAAATGAAGCTGAAATAACATATTTTTTTCTCTTTTCTTTCTTTCTTTCTTTTTTTCTCTTTTTTTTTTTTATTCATTAAAATTAATCCTTTTTTCATGATAGACGTATGTTTTTGTATCTGTATCTGCATATATATTTAATATATATATATATATAATATTATTATATATATATATATATTATTTATATATATTATTTGTATGCTAGCCAATTAGATTTATTCTGAATACTAATTAAGAAGACAAACAAGATGAGATAGGATCGATCGATCAACAACAATTTTGTTATACGAAGAGTGAATAAGAGAAAGAAAGATGAATGAGAGATTCGACAATTTTATTAGTTTAGTTTGCGCGATTTCAGCGATTCTCTATGAAACCATCGACAAATCTGTAGCGCGTAGTTTCAAACGGGAAAAGCTATTACTGTGCTATCAGGCTGTTACTCTCTTTCTCTCTCTCTCTCTCTCTTTCACTCTCTATTTCTCTCATTCGTTCGTACATTTACTCTTTCTCTCTCTCTCTCTCTCTCTCTCTCTCTCTCTCTCTCTCTCTCTCTCTCTCTCTCTCTCTCTCTGAATTTTCCCTCGAGTGACATATTTTTTTTACGCATGTATTTCTGTCGACGACGCGAGAGATACATTTCTCTCACACTCACTATCTCTCCCTTTCTCTCTTCTCGTCTCTCGTGTATTCCCATTCGCAAATCAAATACTCCTACCCAATCCCGTTCCGTTTGTTCGGTATGATCGATTAAAACCGGCGCGTACCGTGGCTACTACCATCAACATTCGTGTATGTATATATATATATATATATATATATATATATATATATATATATCCGAGCAAAACCAGCTCCTGAAACCGAATAAAATATTGTTTCAGACGATGGACAAACGATCTGGTCAATTGCAGAATTAATGATTTTTCTAATCCTTTTTCCACCCCCTCCTTTCTTTCTCTCTTCCTCTTGTTCATTTATTCTTTGCTTCGTTGAACTTCCGCGTAACAACGTATTGGTTGCCGTTATTTGGCACCCTGCCCAGCCTATTTTCTCTCTTATTTTCTTTCTCTCTTTCTCTCTCTAACTCTATTTATGTCTCTCTTCCCCTTCTCTCTCTTTCTCTCTCTTTCTCTTTCTCGTTTTCTCTTTTCCTCTCTAGCTTAAATCGTTCCTACTTCCGCAACGTGCCATTATTTATTTCATATTTTTCGATGGAACGCGCAACGCGTCGAAATTTCGTTATCGTTTTCTCCATCCCCCTTCTCCTTCTACCACCGTTAAAGTTAGGCATGAAACATAAATTTCGAATTACAGTGTAAACGAAATGAGGCCAAAAGAAATTATTCCAGGACTTAATATATGTATCCAACCATTTCAAAATTATACATTGATTTTCTTGTTCAAATAAGTTTTCTTTTTTTTACTTTTGCTTCTGTTTATTCCTTTTTTTTGTTTTTTTTTTGTTCTTTCCTTTATCAAAACGTGTATCTCTTTTATTCATTCAAAAAAATTAACAAAATTTACATTATCATTATTCTCGAACAACTTCCATTAAGAAGGAACTAAGGAAAGTTTGGTTTCTACATCGCATTCAGGAATATCATTAACGAACAGAAAATGTTATGTATATTTGATGAGTCTCAAAGTAAACTAAGATTGTACTGCACGCAATTGCCATTTGTTTTAATGTTAAAAGTCACATTATTTACTTAAGTTACCTCGTAAGAAAATCTCATGAATTCACGTTGGATTTTATTTCACGAACAAGAAAAAAAAGAGAAAGAAAAAAAAAATAGAAAGAAAAACAAGAAAGAAAAAAAAATAAAAAGAACCTTCTAATTAATCGGAACAAAATTTTGCAAACTTTTCCCTTTATATCACTCTATTTTTTAACGAAACGATCATTCACAAACAAATCTTACCACCACTTTTATTCGCCCTTTCTCTATTATCCCAGAACGGCTGTGAAAATTTTCAGAAAAGCGATTTCGATTCGAATCCAAAGTTTGAGAGAGCTTTTATAGAACGTCTTCGCCATCGTTGTTCGTACGCTTATCGAGTGCCTTGGACCGTCCCACTCTCTTTATATACGCTGGATAAGAGCCGTGCAAGGAACAGGAAAGTAGATCTAAATGGAGTTCGAGGTACCGTTTGCTTTGCGAATAACGTTTCACCTTATCGAATATGATCGAAAGGAAAGGGAGAAAGAGAGATAGAGATAGAGATAGACAGACAGAGAGAAAGAAAGAGAGAGAGAGAGAGAGAGAGAGAGAGAGAGAAGACGCACGGCAGAAAGATTATAATTGCTCGTGATGTACTTCCGGGTATGGTTAGAAGGAATTCTTAGATAGCTTGTTATCTTTGGAAAAGACTCAAATATAAGAAAAGAAGAAAAAGAGGAAGTGAGGAGGGGAAAGAGAGAGAGAGAGAGAGATAAATGAAGAAGATAAATAATATCCGCGAAATAATATCGACGAGTGAATAGAATATATTTTAAAAGCAAGTTATAATACATAAAAAAAAATGATAGACGATACATAGCGTAAATGTTGACGCTATGATGATAATACAGCTAACTGTTTGCTTTATATTTAATATCGTCAAATATTTCAGATTTTAATTAATACTTATAATTAATATTTTAATGAACGCGGTTAAAGCGTTTATATATATATATATATATTTCTTTTTAATAGATTTAATTAAAAATTTTAAAAAGAACCAATTCTATGAGAAGGATGAATTACCAGAAAACAAAGAAAAACAAAAATGTTTGTTATTAACATAGTAGATATAATTATATCGTAAAGTGAATTTAGTCATACGGACGAAAGTATTATACGAAGATCTATCTGTGTATATTCTATGTTCGATATTTGCACGCTCGCTTAAACGTTTGATATTCTATTATTCGATATGTTCAAACATATATTGTTCATTCATTTTCAGAATGGAACGATTATTTATTTTATTAAATATTAAATAAATTTTTTATTTAGTAAAATAAATAATCGTATTAATGATATTTCTCTCTCTCTCTCTCTCTCTCTCTCTCTTTTTTTTTGTCAGTAAAAAGTTAAAGTGTTAATACGTGTAACAGAAAATATGATTAAAGTTTGTTATATGAAAAGACATTAGGGGATTAGTTTGAGAGAAAATTGTCTACAAATAAATCCTTTCGATTATTGAACTTTCTCTCGTTAGTCAATGATTGTTCTCTCGTGGCTTTTTCTTTAGTTTCTCATCAACGTGAGATCGGGATCTAAAGAGATCGATAGAGAGAGAGAGAGAGAGAAAGAGAGAGAGAGAGAGAGAGAGAGAGAAGTATCATCTGTTTCTCGGAAGTCTTTAAGAACGAAACACCCAAGAGAAATTTCCGTCAGCGAATGAGAGTCCATTGGGAGGAAAAATGCAAGAGATTCGAACGTTTGCTTTTCTCTCTTCCCTTTCTCTCTTCTTCTTCTTCATCTTTGTCTTTTTCTTTTTTATTTTATCTTCTCTCTTCTTCGAAAGAAAAGTAAAATTTTCCCTGAAGTAAACATAACGTACGGGTTACGATCTCGTAAAGAGTTTACTTTTGCTCGTTATTATTTCTTTCAAAAATGGTTTACACATTACTAATTAACTGTTATAAATAATATTTATTCTTTATGATACTTCATATTTATTGTAGTTAAAAGGAAAAATGTAAAAAATTACTTTCCATTCTATCGGAATTTCTTTCTTTATCTTTTCCTCTCTCTCTCTCTCTCTCTCTCTCTCTCTCTCTCTCTTTCTCTCTTTTTCGATAAAAATGAGTGAGATTTTACTCTTGTGAATTTAACTCTGAAAACATTTCAAGCATTCGATTGGAAGAGCAGCTTCTGACAGTTTCCATTTATTTATCGCACCTTCAACTTTTAACTTATCCATACGGACATTCTTCCTCTAGTTTTTTTACTTTTACACTTACCACTTTTCTCTATCTATTCTATTCCGATATACAACGTGAAGGTAAAAGTTACTGGAAAGTGAAGCGAAACACGAGAGGCGTTGACGTTGCATAATTTGAAATTTTAAATTAGTATCACGGAAAGAATCAGTATCTTTTTTCGAGGTTTTCACATATGATACATCGACAAGTCGATACTACGTCCAAAGAGAGAGAGAGAGAGAAAGAGAAAGAGAGACAGACAGAGATCAGTTTATCGATCGAAGCTTACGGATTGGTTCGCTTAATGAGAAAGTTAGCACTTTGCTGCTTGTTAAAGGTATCGAATGGACAAGAAAGAGCTAGCTAGATATATAGATAGATAGATAAAGTGAAAGAGAGAGAGAGAGAGAGAGAGAGAGAAAGGAAGAGAGAAAGAGAGAGAGTAAAGAGAAGGTCGGTAGGGAAACTCGAGGTTAGGAGACCGGACTAGCGATGTGTTCGTTAGGCATGAATAATGCAGGCCCTGTTCGCTATGAAGGAGTTAGAGAGATAGATAGATAGATAGATAGATAGGTAGATAGATAGATAGATAGAGAGAGAGAGAGAGACAGAGAGAGGATGAAGAAGAAGAAGAAGCTATGCTCTCATTGGCTCGGATCGTTCGACTGTTCGATAGGACTTTGATCTTTTGTAGTCGTTGAATTTATGTTGGCAGGTTAGTAGACGATAGCACAAAGGTGCTCAAAGCTATCTCCATCCCTGTTCTTTTATCTACGTCTTTTTTCGTTCTTTTTTTTCTTTCACGTTGCAACAAGGTGAGTTGCAAACTCACTTTGTCCTTAGAAGCCGGAAAGAAAATTACCGAACGGTACTTGTTATGCATAAGAATATCCTGGATATATCGTACCTCGCTTTAATCTTCGACCATTTGATCATTTTATTGTTGTTCTTCCTTTAATTTTTCTAAAATTTTCTCAAAATTTCAATCGTCGCCGATTGACGTATTTTCACGTTAAGTTTATATTATTCCTCCAGTGGAAAGAATTATTTCGATGTAATTATGAATTTTGAAAATAATCTTTATTCGACATTTTATTTTCTTTCTTTCTTTCTCTTTCTCTCTCTCACTCTCTCTCTCTCTCTCTCTTTCTCTCTCTTCCATTAAAATATAACAAAGGATTGTTAAATCTTTATTAGATGACGTATTCGAACGATTCAACTTATTCGATAATTCGAATGAATTCATTGAGTATGAAAATAGGAAATATCAAACAAAAAAATATGTATATATATATATTGCAGAAAATGTCTCTACTTTTCATGAAAGAGGAATCTTTAGAAGGTAGAGGTTTCTCTTCGATATCACACAATGAGTCTTTTGAGCTCCATTATCCAAATGGTTTCATTTTCGAGGAGGAAATAAAAAAAAGGGCAAGGAAGAAAGAGCAAGATGGTCGACTGCCATTCAGTTGTAAAATGCAAATTGTGAATCCCCGGAAATATATCACGTACGTATGGAGTTCCGTTCCGGATATATATTTATATATAATACACATATACATACACATGCATACATAACGTATATAGATGCTATGCGTGCATGAACTTTGCCATCTCGTTTCTACGATTTGTTTCTCTATACGGAAATCATATGAAAAAGAAAGAGAGAAAGAGAGAGATAGAGAGAGAAAGAGAGAGAGAAAGAGAAAGAGATCTAGCTTTCACATTCGTATACATATAAATCCTTTGAAAGTGTTCATACTATGATAACGAAATCTTGTCCATTATGAATATAATGCAAAAGAAGTAGCCCCCATATACGTTCTATTGCAAAGATATACCGATGAAAATTTAAACAAAATCGATAACGAATCATATTGGAATTTATATTGAAAAGTATGATGAGAAACGGGAATAAAAAGATATTTTGAAAAATATTTACGAGTGCAATAATCTCGTTTTCCTTTTTTTTCTTCTCTTTGATATTATAATTCCGTGTTCTCTCTTTGTTATCAAGGATTATATATGAAGATCACGAATACGTCTGAATCCGTTAGGAAAATGTGTTCGTGTGTATGTGTATGTGAGAGAGAAAGAGAGAGAGAGAGAGAGAGAGAGAGAGAGCTTTATCAGTATGTTTGCGTTATGTATGAGACAGAGAGAGAGAGAGAGAGAGAGAGAAGGTGGATTACGTTGAAACTCGGTGGTTGCATCACTGCGTCAGCTGGACCGTTACTGGTGATAGCTACGCCGTAGACATCACTATAATGGAATGCGTCAGGTTGCCTTTATGTCTCTTCCTATATCCACGGCATCCTGCCTTTGCGTATCCTCCCGCTGCTCGTAGCTTCTTATACGTACCACTTTCCTATAAGCGCTCATCTTCTATGCTATTCCAACTACGCGAACTTGCCGGATTAAATCTATCTCTGTCTCTCTTTCTCTCTTTTCATCTCTCTTCATCTCTCTTCATATATATATATATATATATATATATATATATATATATATATATATATATATATCTTTCTCTATCTTTCTCTATATTTCTCTATCTTTCTCTATCTTTCTCCGTACTGGATTCTCAAGTTCTGTTGAAAACTTTAGGCTGAGCAAGCTTTAGCTTGACTTGTTTAAAAGTACCATCTTTTTTGTGAAGCTTGCAATTAGTTCAGAAAAAAAAAAAATAATAGAAAAAGAAAAATAAAAAAGAGAAAGAATATAATTGATGTAAGATTTTGAAAGACCAGATATCCGTGTTTTTAAAAGAATAGAGGATATTTTTTTTTTTTTTTTACGCTAAAATTTGTCTTCCACGAGAATAAATCATGAGAAAGTTGTAGAAAGAAAGTTTGCCATTAGAAAGTATCGAAATGTATTATTGACACGTTGAATTTCTTTTATTGTTCTCAGCTAAGATTATATTTCAGTTTTCAAACTGTGAATAAGTTAAAAACAATGAATGCAATTTATTCGTTATTTTTCATTCTCGTAAAAAATCGAGTTTTTTTCTTTCTCTTTTTTTTTCTTTTTTATTCGATGACAATCAGTCCCTATGGTTTATCCACGCGGATATTGACCGAATTGTGATTTATCACTTGTTTGTCTTTTCTTTTGCGATTTTTAGTCATTCGAAGTTTCGTGTTTATTTTTGATTTCCCTGTCTCTCTATCTCTCTTTCTCTTTCTCTCTTTCTCCCTTTCTCTTTCTTTCTCTTTTTCGTTTCTGTTATGTTATATTTGTTTGTTTATTTCTGATCAATTTCATTGCAAGTATGTAAATCGGTTATTTGTATTACTTCATTTACGTTGGTTTTTTCATTCAAAATTTCGATACTTTCTTTATTGCGATATAAACGAAAAAACTTCGATTAAAAATTAAAAAAAGAAAAGAAAAGAAAAGAAAAGAAAAGAAAAGAAAGAAAAATAAGGAAAAAGAAAAGGAAAGAAATTCTCGCATCTATGCGAAAATAGTAAATGAAAAAAAAAATCTTAAACTTCATACTTCATTGAAAGTAATTAAAGGCTCCTTTATTTAAAGAATAATTATCCTTTAGATTAGCTAAATGCGTTATGAGTTTATCTCTTTCTCTTTCTTTCTCTCTCTCTCTTTCTCTCTCTCTCTCTCTCTCTCTCTCTCTCTCTCTCTCTCTTTCTTTCGTTTTTTTTCTTTCTCAAAATCAGAAAAGCTTTTTTATACATCGATTCTTGCCAGTTTTCTTGAGTTTTCTTGTTTGTAACAACATCCCACGGAATTGTCATGATATAGGGAGTTCGTTGTCCGTAAGCGAAACTGAAAGGAAAATGAAAAGAATAAAATAAGAAGAAACAAGGAAGAAAGATTCAAAAAAGAAAGGAAAAGGACACAGTTAAAAGGGATAGAAATTGAAGGAGAAACAAAAATTGTTATACGGACGATCCTTTGTATGGACAAAATTCATTTTACGGATGAAATTCAAGCGGTTTCATTCGGACGTGAGTTTTTCTTACTCTATACGTAAACCTGATACACACACACGCACAACATGCACGTGTCGACACAAAGAGAAAAAGAAAGAAAAAGAGAAAAAGAAAAGAGAAAGAGAGAGACGTATATACACACATACATATATCAGAAAGGTTGGCGATAGGGGCGGCTGCGGAAGCAGCTTTTTCCGCATCGTTGCATGCTCCTCTTTTTCTTTTTTGCATCCGCAGCTGCGGAGTCCGCAGTCGTGGCACTTTTGGTCGTGCTTTTTCATTCAACGAAAGCCACGCGAGTTGTGTTTTTAGTACGAATGGCGATGATTTTACGAATGATCATGCATAATTTCCTCGTCATCATTTTTCATTCTATTTCTATTTATTTTTCTTTTGTTCACGATAAAAAAATTTAATAGTTATTTTAATACCGAGATATTAGAAATATTTCTCTCTTTCTCACTTTCTCTCACTCCCTCTCTCTCTCTCTCTCTCCCTCTCTCTTTCCCTCTCTCAAAAATTATATCGAATATATTATATTATTGAATAATCGTACTATTAAAACAATTGTTGATTTTGAGATTGGTAAACTTGTTAAAAATGTTATTAAATTATATTATAAGTATAACCTTGAATATCATATATGAATATATCGTTTCATTTGAATTAAAAGAAATATATAAGAAATATAAATAAATAAATTGATCGGTTTGAATTTAATGATATAACATACATATTTGCATATTTCTTTTTCTTCTTATAAGACTATTATAAAAATTACTATTTTATCTTATTTATCATATCATTGTGTATATTGGATAAACAATATTAACTAAAAAGTTTTATTATTAATTTATTTATAATATAAGTTATTAAGAAGATTGTTATATGATTCAATATTATGTGGAAAGTATTCCTTTTACTATCTAAGGTTATAGGTTTTTAAAATATTTTTTGTACTTACTATCATAGATATCACGTTTTAAGTATTTATTTTCCTAATTTTTATTAATAAAATATGAAAAGTTTGAATGGTTTATATCTATCTATAACATATTTATAAAGTTCGTATATTTTTAAACAATAGATCGAGAATTATAAATACGGCCGTATGTAAAGTAGCGCTCTGTCCATAAACGGCAAAAATTGCCAATTTAGGTTCAGTGTTCTTTCATCCTTTTTTGATGATCGCACAATTCGCGCTGTTCTCTTAATTGCAGGTAATTAGCATATTTTTTTTTCAAGATATATCTCCTCCCAGTATAGTTAAACCCAGTTATCTACAAAACATGTGATTTTCACGAAATAAAACTCACAAATCGCAATAATATTGCATTTAGACGATATTCGCGATAATCAAATAGACATCCTATACTTTTATTTTTTTATCATTTTGCATTTTATTTCTATATATATATATATATACATATATAGTTGTAACCAAATTATATAATTATATTATTAATATAATTTTGACTAAGGAGTTATTCATTTTGATGGCTTGTATATTCTTATATTACATTCATAAGATTTTAATACTTTCGAATAGAAGGTTAAAAAATTGCAAATTTTGTCTAATGTTCATCTTTATGTAAATATATCAATCGATGCAAAATGTACGATATTTTATGTATATTCGCAACGACATTACATTTGACAGATATTCGCAAAAATAAAATTGACGTTGGTATATTTCGATTATTATTTTATTTCATCTTTATAGCCTTTATATATATCGTATATCATATAATTTATTTTATTCGTTTCAATCAATATTATATTCATTGTACGTTACGTTTATGGTGTTCTTACATATATATGTATATTATCGAATATTATATTGAAAAATGAAGTATTTACAGGATGTCAATCTATCAATCCAGAATGTCAGTTTATCAATAGATATTATAGATATTAATCAATCAAATAATTATTATTATATCGATAAATGTGCAATTGAAATAATTTAAAATACTTTAGAATTAAATGAAATATTCATATGATAATTTATTGTAAAAATTATATATATGTATATATAATTATATTTTCATTTATAATCATATCTTAATATATATATATATATATTTTATACTTATATTTTGTAATACAAAAATATTTACATAATAATTTTTAATTAAAATATTTATATTTTATTATATTTTATTATATTTTATTATATCAATTATATAAATAATTAATTATTTGCTACATTAGTGATATTTTAATAAATAAAAATCAATAATATTAATTCTTACAAAAGGTATGGAATTTTATATGAAATCATTTTATATGAACAGAATACCTCATTTTTATCGTACTTTTTTATAGGAAGAAAAGATCGAGAAAGCAAGAGATAGAAATTACGAATGATAGAAATCGGAAGAAAGAAAAGAACGCTATCATGGATTTCTTATGGATACAGCGATCAAGGTTATCGGACGAAAATGTCGTGCAATCTGTCGAGAGAGTTAAAGAGAGAACGAAAGCAATATATAGCCGATACAGTCACGCACCAGTAGCACCAGCATCAGCATCAGCGCAGCAGTAACAGTAGCAGTAGCAGTAGCAGTAGTAGTAGCAGCTGGGTGAGTGGAAAGAAATTGGCTTCTATGATTCGTACAAAAAAGATCTCGCGCGCCATGTGCGAGATCCACCCTCTTGAAAAATCGTATTTCGATCATGATCGTGGAGAGCAGCTGTCTCGCTATGAATGCCTCACTCCAACTAGGATACAAGAAATTGCCGTTGCGATTATATGCGAAATTGCACGGCTGCCTGACTAAATTCGATCGTTCGATGAAAAATTTTTCCTTAAGGATTTTTAAAGTATATGCACGTATGTATTTCTGCAATATGTATATATTATAGTAATATAATATAAATAATGAGGGATTGGTTGATGAATAGAAATGATATTAACGTTGGTTCGAACTCGTTTCATGGATTAATGATAACGAGTTAATTCATCATAATAACAATACAAATAGACAGATAGTTTGCGAAATATAGAGAGAGATTTAACCGATATTATTATTATAAATTTATATATATATGTTCGCATTATATTCACGATTACATTAATTCGAGCACGTACTGATCGAGAAACGTAAGAATAATCGAACTATGGGAATTATCTCAAGAGAATTATTCAAACTTAATCCGACGGATATTAATTAATTTTCCTATGTATGCAATCAAGAAGATTTCATTAAATTTATAAGTTTTCTCTTGTAATGTCTGATGAATGATTAAAAGAAAGATGGGAGAAAAGAAAAAGAAAAAAAGAAATGAAAAAGAAATCATTTCTATTATCAGGGATAATTTATTGAAATTTTTTTTTCCTCAGCTTGACAGATGCGCGCACGATATAATATTTTAATATACTTATATTGTTAAAATACACTTTTAATAATTTACTATCTCATAATATAAATCGGTTTAACAATATTTCTTAGAAACGCCGATATTGCTTGTCGATGAAAAAAGCTCGAAAAATGACAAAACTGTAAGTAATAAATTTGATGTAACTTTTTTAGAAAGAGAACGAGAGAGGGAGAGTGAGGGAGAGAGAGAGAGAGAATAGAAAGAAGTATTATTAAGATGCTTTTCCTTGGAAGATATTGCCGGTAAACTTTCGACGAAGAAGAAGATCGTTTCTCGAAGATATTTTCGCACGAAAAGAGGTGGAGTCTCCTTATAGCTTTTCCACGATGACCAACGTACACCAAGAAACTCATAACGAAATGCTCCATTTACGAGTGGAGTCTTTTCTCAATCGGTTCTTCTAGATCGGTGGGAGTGTCTTGAAAATTTCTATAAAACACGACAAGTGCTTTGATAATCGCCCCGATAACTTTCTTTTGAAAGAAGTAGGAATCGTCTCCTCTCGTATACTTACAAAACAAAAATTTGTTACTTTTAATGTTGCACTGTTCGATTTAAATGAAAATTAAACGAAATAATATGTCTCTATTCGTAGAATAAAATTTCTACGATTTTAGATATATTCACGTAGCACGTAGATATCAGAAAATGCAACTTGTTGCATTTGTTGTCCCAATGGGTATACTCGCTTGGGTATAGTCTTTCGCTCTTTGATTTTTAATTAATTAAAAAAAAATATATATATATATATGCTTTTCTTTTTTCTTTTTCTTTTTTTTAATTAATTAATTAATACAATTCTAATTGAAAGATTCGTACAATAATATTCGACGTTTATTATCGTGTATTATATTATATGACATTTTGAAATATAAATTTATATATATATATATATATACATATATATATATATATATATATATATATATATATATATGTGAAGGATAGACAGAAAGAGATAAATAGGTTGCGAAGATATTATAGTACGAGATAATAAACATTCGCAGGATATTTACGCGTAATCGCAATGAGAAACGGTTCATAAATATCAAAGGGGAGAATTGAATCTTTCTTCTGAGCACGGCAATGTTTCTGTCTCTCTCTCTCTCTCTCTCTCTCTCTCTCTCTCTCTCTCTCTCTCTCTCTCTCTTTCTTTTTCTCTTTCTTTTCTTGCTCCTTTTTAATAACGATAAGTCACGTTACACGCGACGTGTACTTACGGATAAAGCATGTATGCCGGACAAATATATGATAATTCACGACATCGAGGGGCAAGTTCTAACGACGTTAGAAAATATAGACGTCTCAGGATTTACGATCAAGAGATTTATGACGGAGGAACCTTAGTACCAACGATGGGAAACCTGGTACGTCTATCTATTCCACGCAAATACACGGTAAGGGTGGTTAAGGATCTGACACCAAAAAATTTTTTTGCACATTAATGTCGTTAGAATCTTGAATACAAAGTTTGAAACTTTCATTTTTCTATTTTTTGTTTAAAATTCGTTAAAAAAGTTAAAAATCGTTTTTATTATATTATCATGAGAAGTGGATTAGGAAATTTCTAATCAATCTAAATAGATTAGAAGGAAAAAAAGATGAGGAAATAAACAATATTTATGCAATCAATATTAAAATAAATCAATTTGTTTTATCTACATAAAATGATATAACGTGAAAACTATAATGATAGTATAAGTATTATACTATACCGACAATAAAATATTAAAATATAATTTGTGATTGAAAAGAAAAATATAATAAATTTCGAACATGAAATAGCAATTAATTTTGAGGTTGCAAAATGTAAGAAAATTTGGAAAAATTAAAGAAACATAAGTGCTTAGCTTATTATACGATAAGTGGTGTTGTAGACGATAAAGAGTTAATTATTATTGGATGTTTAGGTATGTTATAATTAATCGAAAAAAATCAATGAAACTAATCCTTTTCTTGATTGAACAGATGGTATGAAATTTTGGAAAAATTGCTTGACGTTGGCCTTTAATCGCTTATCTCTCGTTGAAATTCACTGGCCCGTAGCCAGAACATTCATGTTATCGTGATTACCACGTACGTCTATCTCTCTACCGCTACTACCTCTATCTCTCTCTCTCTCTCTCTCTCTCTCTCTTTCTCTCTCTCCCTCCCTTCCTCCATCTCACTTCAATATTGACGCACAACCTTGCAGCGAGTTTGCCGTAATCGTGTGATCGAATTTCTCGATAATTTACACGCGCATCCAGGTCAATGTTCTCTATCTCGGTGTACCGTCTATTTACAGTTGAGTTCGTCAATGCGCACGGATGGCATCGTGGTCACGAAGCTGCTCTTCGTATACTGATTAGAATCGTATTATTTTTCTTCTTTTTCTTTTTTTTTTTTTGTTCAAGAACAATAGATTAGATTAATTTAACGATAAACTAAAAATTCGTCGGTGCTTTTTTTTACTTAAGTTGAATTTATTTTCATAACGATTAAAAGAAGTTGAAAGAAAGAAATCTCAAAAATTCTTCTGATTTTCTTGAAAAATTATTTCCTTTCTCAAAATTCAATTATAATCGATTATTAATCTATTATTAGAAAGAAAAATTATATATATATAATTACGTTGACAATGACAAATTTAAAAAAAATTACACAATTCTTGTGAGATAGAGAAAATAATTTCTTGATCTTCTAAAAATTATTTTAATATTTAAACATTGTAATACAGAGTGAACAAAAAGTTCCTAGATGGGTCAAAAGAGATCGTAGATGAAATAAAAAGTCAATTATTCATTTTCGAAACTTTTTAGGCTAATATTTTATTCAAATTGTAAAAGTCTCTTGAAATCGATAATTGATTATTAAAATTTAATTCAGTATTCGGGCTGTATATTCTGTATATCGGACAACTAGAATTTTAGAAAAAAAGAATAAAAAAAAAACAAAAGAAAAGGAAAATAAGTTATAAATAAAAATATAAACGTAGTCGACTTTTATAAAAAATTATATTATTTTTAACGACGTAGTTAAAGTAAGGAGAAAAATAAAAACATTCTGAAAGCATTATTAAAACATTAATAAAAATTCAAATACATAGAAGTGAATTATATCGAATTATATCGAACGTTTAGAATCTTACGATGGAAAAGTTTATAGATAAAACAAATAAATCGATTTTCAGACAAAATTATATGATTATCGATGAGATGTTGAGTTAAAATGAAATGAAGGATAAATAATGTAAGATGTTAGAAAAGGAAATGTTATCTTGGAGAACCGCATGCGGGATATGCGGTTACTTCGATTTCGTGTAGGATGAGCGAGGAGTTACGCTGCGGTAGGTCGACGTTTTCTCCGGCCCACCGCATCGCCACCATCACCATCAGCATCACCATCGCTACCACTATCGTCAGCCTTCATCCTTCTACTCTCCATTACGTTACGACGATGGAGGTATTACGGGAGTTACTGCGACAGATGTCCGACAGTTTAGACAAACTAATCTCGATCCCTTGGTGGCGTTGGCCCTTTGTCGTCCTACATCCGCTCCTCTCGTCGTTGCGGACACTTCTCATACTGTAGGATTATCGGTTCTAAAATGGTCGGACGTGTCATATCGCGAGACGAGTAGAATTAAAAGCTTTACTGAATACGAACCCTTCGTATATAAAAATTGAATAAAGTTGCAATTTTTTCGTCCTTTTTTTTTCACATGAAAATTTTCATTATTTAAAATAACTTTTAATCTCGTTTAGATTACAATTAACTCATTAATTTTAATACTGATATTTAATACGTAAATCAAAATCATATAATAATTGATATTGTTCTTTTTTTTCTTTTTCCTTTTTTTTTTCTTTTTTCTTTCCTTTTTATATTTAATGAAAAATTTTATTATTACACGGATGATCTTCATTACATTCAGTTACGTAAATAGTTATAAGATTTTCGTTTAATCTAGGATGTTAATATTAATAAGAATCGGAAATAATGTGAAAGATATTTTTTTTTTCTTTTCTTCTTTCTCCTTCTAAGAATTTTTTTTTTATTCGGTTATAATATAATATTGGTTGAAACGATGTTAGATTTTTAAATAGAGAAAAAGATAAATTGAGATAATACTGAAATAATTGAACGAATAGTAAAATCCGATTTACCAAAGTTTAAATACACTTCCTTCGTTTCTTTTTCTCTTACTCTTCTCCCTCTCTCTCTCTCTTTCTTTTTCTTTCATTCTCTTTTTCTTTAGATCTTTCTTATAGATCATTCATTGTTTATAAAAGAGCTTCGTAGTGTTGAAAGCACCTCCTGAGGAAAGTTTTTCAGATGGTTTCGGCACTCGCGACGCGTTCGAGGACTTCGTCTTCGGATTTTTCTCGAAGGTTGGGGAGCATTAAGAAGGATCTAAAGGCCGGCTGCACTCCTTGCAATTCCTTGCATTCGAGTGAGAGAGGAAAAGAGATAGAGTGTGTGCGGTTGCGATCTCCTTCACGTCCACGATTGTGGGATGGTTCTAAGAAGAGAGAAAGAAGCTCACAAAGTACGCGCACACAATCTAAAATGTCTTGGAGCATATATATATGTATATATATATATATATATACATACACACATACATACATGTAATACATAGGTCTTCCTTTCTTTCTCTTTGCTTCCGCGTCCTTCCTGAGAGGTCCATTCGGTAGGATTACGTTCTTTCGCGGAGAGAATGTCGGTCACTGAAAGTGCGTCGTAAATCTGGACAACCGCGAAAAAGACTCAACGTAACGTTCCTTCTTACGAATACTTCGTTTAAGTTATCGATGATCTTATAGCTCCTCAAAGGTAGAAAAAAAGATTGAATCAAAGGTAGTAGATCTTTTCCGTGTGTTAGAAATCCTAAGAAATATCTTCAATCGTTCATAAAATTAGTTCATTGCTATTTTATCCTTTCTCTCTTTCACTTTCGTTAATCATAGATCAATTCACTTAAATAACGAATTATAATATAAATTATTTTATATTATAATTATATAACTCTGTATAATATACAGAGGATATGATGAAATAAGAATTATACAAGTCACTTGTAATTAGATTAAACAAATGTGAATTATGGGAATATAAAAAACGAGGTTTTTTTATAACACGAAAATTATTAAAAGGTTACGACAGCGAGATTATGTGCGTTGATGAAATATTTCTTTTTTTTTCTTTTTTTACCTTTCTTTCCTCTTTCTTTCTTTCCTTTTCTTTTTTTTTTCTTTTTCCTTAATTTGTTTGAAACACTTGAGTTTATTCTCTTTTTTTGATATAATTGTTGACTTTAGTCGACAACTACGAAATACACGTAGATATAGATAGAGCCGTATGAAAAACAATGGAGATATTTAAAGTAGTTGAGTTAGATAGGGCACATTTGTATACCCATGTTAAGTATATACGAGTCCAGTTTTTGTTGTATTGTACGAACATAATTGAACATTTTTGCTTCATGTGGTATAGTTAAACAGTTTTTATTATAGCAAACGTAGAAGATGTATATCCTTGCGCAAATTCAGTAATTAGTATCTTCGAAATATCGTGTTCAAGGATAAGTTCGTTCATCAAAAAAACAAAAAAAAAAAAAAAAAGGAAAAAAGAAAAAAGAAAGGGAGAGAAAACAACGAAGTATAAAAGAAAACGTAATCATTTTTTTATCAATTTTTCAATAAATTTCTCATCGAATGAATTTAATTTGATGATAGTTTCTTTTTTATTTCGTCTCTAAATTCGATTTTATATTCTATTACCCAAAATAATTGGAGAACAAACAAACTAATATTAGGTTTACGTTAATAGAAGGAGAAACGTCACAATCATTCATCCATTTTCGAGAATACAGAAGGAGAGGAAGAAGGTCGTTTTCCCTTCTCTCACATTCTCGAGACACGCTTTACGAGCCCCTAGAGAAAACCTTAACGTCTGTCACGGTTCGTAACTTATTCCAAGGCCTTCGCAGCACTTCTTGCACAGCTAAGCGTTAACTCGCTAATTGTGCCCCTTCGAGTCGTACACCTCCCTCCCCCCTTTCTTTTCCCCTTTCTCTACAACTGTTACAGCCACTTCTTCTCTTCCTCATCGATCCTTACTCAGAGCTTTCCGAGGACGTGACGTCTCGCTTCAACGTTAAATCTACGAAGACACTAATTGTTCATCCTCTTGACGTTGTCTGCATCGACTATTATATCGACCAAATTTTATTCTCTTTTTTTCCACGTGTATTTCTCTTCATTTTTTCTTTATTTTTCTTTTTTTTTTGTTCTTCTTTTTTTCTTTTTTTATAATTACTATTACTCTTTATAATTTCTTTTCCTCTTTTTTTTTTCTTCTCTCAATTTTTTTTTTTAAATTCTTTTCTTAAACAAAAAAGTTCGTCTTTAACACAATTATTTTAATTTATATTTACGTTCGTGGAAAAATTTTTTAAACGTTCATCGATCTCCTTCCTTTTATATTTTCTCATTGGTTTATCATCCGTAATTATTTCCCGATTTTCTGAGAACATCGATTATCTTTAGATCCTTAATCATGTTTATCTGAAATCACTGTTACTTCAACGATGAAATTTCCATCGCAGAAAAGGACGAATGCAGAGGTTAATTCTTTTTCCCTTTCTCTCTCTCTCTCTCTCTCTCTCTCTCTCTCTCTTTCTCTCTCTCTCTTTTCTTCATTCCATTAAAGTTTCTTATCCTTTTTTTTTTGAACTTTTTAAAAGCCTCGTACTTTTTAAATTCGCAAAAAGATCTCAGAGAGAAAGGGAGAAAGAAATAAAGAGTAGTCAACATCTTCATGCTAAATTACACGCTGGTTCAGAAGAGACTCCATCGTGATAGAGTGGCTTGATTCTTCGTTGAGATTGCAATCGGTACTTTTGGGTGAAATGAAAGCCTTCCTTCTTCTCTCTTCCTTCTTCCTTCTTCTTTCTTCTGTCTATCTTTTTCCATTCCTTTTGAACGATTTCCTCTCTTCCTTCTTTTTAATTTTCTGACTGATTATCATGATTCGATTAGATGTCTCATGCGAATAATAACATTGATTTTACTTTAATGAAAAATATGTTTCAATAAATCAATAGTTTGTGCTGAGGAATAACGTAGGAAAAAAAAAAGAAAAGAGAAAAAAAATTAAAGTTAATATACATTGCATTAATATTTAATTAAATGAATTTTCCTGTTTTTCTTTTGTTTTGTTTCGTTCCCCCCCCCCCCCCCCCTTAGAAATAAATTTCACGGTTTACTTATTCTCTTTATCAACGTTGTAAATATAATAATCATCATTTGAAACTAAAAACGGTGGTGAGTTTAATGAAATTATCATTTTACGATCGTCTACCTTTCGACAGAGAAAGAAGAAAAAGGTTTGAGTAAGACAGAGAGAGAGAGAGAGAGAGAGAGAGAGAGAAGAGAGAGAGAGAAGGATAGAGAACAAGAGAAAAGAGATGCCAGGGGGAGAGGAAGGTTCTCAAGACCGTTATGGGTTTACAAGTCGTAAAGCTCTTTATTATATCGGGGAAGTCTTATGAGTGGTTCCTTTGATTATAGCAAATACCGCCGGTAAAAAAGTCGGAAAACGACAGTCCCGTTCGTCGAGGCGTTCTATGTGTTCTACAAATACGTATCTATGTGGTATGTATGAAGAAAAGTATGGTTGTCGAACAGGAACAACGTCGATGGCCCTCGTAAAACATTTTTATAGAGTCGTATGAGACTGAACATCGTGAAATCTTTCTCGTTATTCTAGATACGTGTAATCTTCATGGTTCACGAGAAAAATACAAAAGGGAAGATATTAAACTACGATTTTCGGACTTATTCTTAGAAAGAAAATCTTTTTCCTTTTTCTTTTCTTTTTTTTTTTCTTTCTTTCTTTTTTGTTTTTTTTCTTTTTCTCTCCTCGCTATCATTTCCATTTCATTATATTTCATTTTACAGTCGTTTATTTTGCTCGTACGTTTGTTTGTATTTAAGTATTACGTTTAATCGTATCATTTTTATCCAGTTAACGTTATATCGTTTCATAATCCTACTTTCGCATTTGAATTGATTCATAGAATTGAATTTTATTGTTCGAGAATTTCTTTCTTTTTTTTTTTTTTCTTTTTTTTAACGTAGGTCGATGACCCATTTTCTTCAATGAAGTTTTAAAGCTGTAACATGAAAAAAAGAAGTCTTAGGATGATCGTTCCAGTACTTGTTCTTGTAAAGGGGAAATAATCCGAAGTAGAAGAAAGATGAAAGAGATTTATTTTATCAAATACCTTTCTCTCTCTCTCTCTCTCTCTCTCCCTCTCTCTTTCTTTCTTTCTATTTCCTCATTGTAAGAAACGTTCTGCAGTTTTTCTTCAAAGACAACAAACCGGACGGTAGATTAATCGTTTCGATCATTAAAATAAAATAGAAAAGTACCTTTTGAGAATACATAATGCATCGTAAGAACAGATTGTTTTAATGACTTTTAAGAACGATATATAATATACTTTGATAATTGCTCCTAAATTAATTGTCAATCAATATTCTAATTTCATAACAGTATTAAAAATTTAATTGATACAATTATTATCAAAGTTCGTTTCCGTGCGTTAAATTTAAAAATCGTTATATTTAATACGTTTCTCGGGGCACTCCGTATAATAGTCACTTTTAAAGTTAAACGACTATATAACGATGGTTTTACTTCTAAACAATGAGGAAGAAATGGTTGGAGAAACGCTTTTCGATCGAATTTTCGAAGTCGTATCGTTCGAACGACCCTCGTCCTTTTTCATCCCTCTTATTTTTTCTCTACCCTCAAAATCTCTTTTCCAAACTTTTATAAAATACTTGAATGTTTTGCTCTTTTAGAATAAAGAATACGTGGTCGAAGATTTATATAAAATCGAGTCTGATTTTATAGGCTGTGTCAAGTTTTCCCTTCACTTTTTTCTGACCATAGTATAAGTTATGTTCGTTGTCGTTGTAAAAGGAATAAAAGAGATAGATAGATAGATAGAAAGATAGATAGAGAAAGAGAGACAGAGAGAGAGAGAGAGAGAGAGAGAAAAAGAGAGAAAGGTAGAGAGAGATTGAAGATTGGAAAGGGTTAAAGGGTAAAGAGAGATGTTGATGATGCGAAAAAGAAACTAACGCATGTATGTACTAAAGTGGTACGTGATAACGTTACGCATACATACATGTACACACACACACGCATGCACATACAATTCTCTCTCTCTCTCTCTCTCTCTCTCTCTCTCTCTCTCTTTTTCGTAACAGTACATTGAAAATCACTTCGTGATAAACGAGAATACCTTTCGAACGAACGAACGCGTGTATGGAATCGTCAACGAGGTTTCGTTTCTATCGGTCGTTTTCACAGGTATGTGTTCAGTTTAGAGAGAAAGAAAGAGATAGAGATAGAGATAGAGAGAGAGAGAAAGAGAGAGAGAGAGATTAAGAGAGGGAAAAAAGGCTTTTTATTAACGCAGTTACAATTTATTTCTTTTTATTCCTTTCTTTTTTCTTTTTTTTTTTCTCGTTCGAATCGGATTATCCAAATTTATTGGCCTGTCACCATTAGTTTCTACGAGAATCTTTGCTCGATTAAAAAATTGAAAGAATATGAATTTTAATTTCCTAAATTTTATCATGTTTGAAACGTTTAAAAAAATTTTTTTTTATTCTTTCCTCAGAAAAAAAAAGAGATTTGAGACAAATTTGAAAAAAAAATCTTTCGATTTAAGAAATTTCAAAAAATATTTAAAAATAAGAAAGATCTTTCAACTTTTCAAATGTATCTTAAATATATTTTTAGGAAAGAGAAAACGAAAAAGAAAAAAAAGGTCATTAATTTATTTTTATTTTCGTTAATTTTAGAATATTGAAATTGTAATAATAAATTGAAATAAAATCGATTTGGGTTCGTTAATCTTAAAGATATTTATGGATTCCATGTATTCCATGCATTCCAGGTATCCTTAATTTTAGATTCCCATATAGTAATTCAAATCCCAGTACGCGTTCACGTTTTCTCCATTTCATCGAAGGGAAAGGAGTTTAATGCCGTCGGGGTTTAAAACGAAGTAAAAAGTCGTAAGCGTTAGCCGATGTAAATTACGTCCCACGCGAGTAATTAAACGTTCGGCTCTATCGCATTTTCTTATTAAAGGAAGTTTTAACGAATCGCTTCGGTGGTCATTACTGGATAAGCTGGTCATTTCTCGAACTTGAATATATCGACTGTTGTAGGTGTACATATTTTCTGTTTTTGTTTTTATTCTTTTTTATCTCCTTATAATTATCTCTCTCTCTCTCTCTCTCTCTCTCTCTCTCTCTCTCTCTCTCTCTCTCTCTTTCTCTCTTTCTTTCTTGACGTTACATGTCTTCTGATTAGAAGTCACGGAGTTATTAAAATTGTAAGGAAGAATTTCACTTGCAGTTGCCTAATTAATTACTTCCCTTGTCGAAAGAAATAGAGAGAAAGAGAGAAAGAAAGATACAACATATTATGCATTTTCTGTCTGTTTCTATGGGAAAATGACATGTAACGCGCGACACATTGGCAAAGACCTATTGGCTAACCACGTAACACCCACAATTTCATGGCCGCCACAAAGATCCAACGAAGGGAGTATTTCATCGTTGACATAACTCTGCGGGAGACACTGATTTAATCATGTGTACGTATATGAAAGCGAGAGAAAAAGAGAGAGAGAGAGAGAGAGAGAGAGAGAGAGAGAGAGAGAGAGAAAGAAATAAATAGAGAAAGATAGATAGAAATGGAATGAAAACGACGAAGAAAGTTTTGTGCATATCGCAAAAAAGTAATTGTTTTATTAATTAAATTCTAACTTCGTGATAAAATTCAAATGTTGTTTATTGCTTGCAGGAGAAATAGCCGAAAAAGAATTATGAAAAACGAGTAAGTTTGACGTATTTGAGTGAATCTTCAATTCGTGCTCGATTTCTTTTCCTTTCTCTCTCTTTCTCTCTCTCTCTCTCTCTCTCTCTCTCTCTCTTTCTCTCTCTTTCTTTGTTTTTTTCAACGAATATCGAACACTCTTGCCTGACGTTTAATTACTCAATGGCTGTGATAAGAATCGATCTATCGCGAGATGCTCGCAATCATAGCTCTCGTTTTCAGGTTAATGGATTTCTCGCATCCAAGCACGAAGTATTGCTCGATTAGATCGCGATAAGATTCGTTATCGTTTTGTTATATTGAGAAATTCTTTTTTCTGTTCAAAGAATTGATCTTTTTTAAGAAATATTTTTTCGTCGGGTTAATTTTACAAACCAATCTATTATATTTAAGCCGATACATTTGTTTCTTTCAAATGGCATAATTTCTTTTCTAATAAATTTTGTTTTCCTTCTATCTTTTTCCACCTTAAATTACTATGAAACAATCGAAAGTTTTGTCATTTAAATATTATAATTCGAGAGAATTAATATAATAATGAATAAGTAACGTTCATTGTCTATTCTCTCGAATAATTCAACAGGATGAAGATATCCCTTAATCTTCTTTTCTTTTATTTTCATTAATAGGCGTGAAGATTTGATCCGCAGGATTATTCAGTAACTTCGAGGAATATGATAGGCCACACGGAAGTCGCAGATAACGCGTCGTCGGTTCTCAGGAGAGGACTTTCTTGGCCGAACATCAAGAAAGTTTTCAACCAAGTATATAATGTCTTTACGCGCTCGAAATACCACGGATTTCTGGACGTTCCACGAGAAACTTCTGTCGTTCATCGATTAAGTGAAAAGGATTAAGTGAAAATGATAATAAAAAATATATATATATATATACATACATATTTCTGTGTGTGTGTATGTGATTATATAATAACAACAAATAGATATATAGATAGATAAATCGATTAAATTTCATAACTATGGCCGGATAAAAATAATTGGGCTAATAACGTTAAACGAGATGTTAGTTAAAACATAAGTTAATTATAACTAAATTAAATATAGATGTTAATAACCAGACTTTAATTATGTCCCGTCGGTACTTCAAAGGAAAGATACCTTTAGTATTTATGAAATTGCATCAGATTGAATATAAAGTCAAGTTGGCTATTTCGTAACGTGTATTTCACATAACGTGTATTAATGAAGAACAATTAAATCAAAAGCTTTTAATTAACCATGGAGGTTCCGATAGGTTCTTCGTAAATAAATGGATATAACCGATAACGGATCTAAAAAAAATTTAAGAAAAAATTCGATATATGTCATTCGATTATTATTTCGTTCATTTGCAATCTCGGTGTATGAATTTATATGATCTATATATTTTGCAAATGATCGTTATATTCAAGAAAATTCACAGAGATTTCGTTGAAGAAAAATTATTTTATCTCCGTCGACGAAGTAATCCGGTTGTTCAAATCCGACGGAAACTAAGCTCGATTTGGTGAAGATAGAAAGAGAAAGAAAGTAGGAAAGAGAGAGAGAGAGAGAGAGAGAGAAAGAGAGAGAGAGAGAGAGAGAGAGAGGGAGAGAGGGCATTTCTCCCTCGGTGTAGCAGGCAAATCGTCCGTGAGATTGAAGAAAATAAAAGTCCCTTGGCGTTAGTATTACTATCGTTCTGTGGTGACCGGACCGACGTTGTACGCTAGTCAATTTTTCTTTTTCCATCCTCACCGATTTGCAAGAAGGGTACCAAAAGGAAAAAAATGGCAAAAATCAAGATATGTATGTTTCATTTTTTTTTCTCTTTTCTTTTTCTCCATCACGAAAAATGAAAATAGATATATTTGAACAAATATTTATGACAGAGATATTATTTTTTATAATTTTTTTTCTTTTTTTTTTTTTTTTAGATTTTTCATCGTTAAGAAAAAAAATTAAAGATCTCTAATCAATTTTTATTTTCTATAACAAATCTATGATATTATTAGATATAACGTAGAAATAGACACGTTAACGTTCGTATACGTTATTACGGAAATAATATATACGGAATATAGAAATTCGATCGTAGCATTAAAATGAACAATTCTACTTTATTTCAATAAAATGTGAATCAAGAACTGACAAGGCAAATATGCCCGTCTCATTAACATGATGTGAGACTGGTGGCCGACACGACGAAATCTAAATTTGTCGAGAGCTTTACGAGAACTCATTTCGGACGGGGGTTGTTCATAATGCGAAACATAGTAACAGGAGACATTAATCAGAACTTGGTGGCTATTAAATAGAGAATTATGCTGTATATGAGACATTATGTGTCACATTCAATGAATGACATTTCATCATCAGACTTTAAATCGTCTATTTTTCTTTATTTTTCCGTTCTAAACTTTTTTCTCCCTTCTATTTCATATATTTCAATTATCTATATAGGAATTAAATATTTTAATAAAACAAAAATGAAAGTTTGATAAACGAATGAACGTACGAAAAGAAATTACGGAAATGACGAATATTATAATAATAAAATGTATGAGCATTATTATACGTTCTATTTTGAACGTAAATTTGATTAGTCATTTATCTCTTCGTTATCACGATGATCATCCATGTTAGTATGGAATTACATGATTCTGCTTTTGCCACTAATGTCCAGGAACCTTCAATTACGATCTCTCCTCATTCCCGTTTATTTCTGCTAACTCTCTCTTCCTCTTCCTCACTCCTCCCTCCCTCTCTCTCTCTCTCTCTCTCCCTCACTTCCTTTTTCTCTCTCTTTCCTATATATATATATATATATATATATATATATATATATATATATATATATATATATAATAGTTTATATAAAGTATATGCGCATACAGAACAGCTACGTGTACCCTAATCGAGTAATTAACATTCTGAGTTTCGTTTAATTTGTATGTCATGGCCCGAAGAGAAACGTACAACATTCCAGTTCGTGCAAGCGCAGGGTGTAAAGTTCTCTGGAGAAATGCGAACCAGCAAGAGAGAGAGAGAGAGAGAGAGAGAGAGAGAGAGAGAGAGAGAGAGAGAGAGAGAGAGAGAGAGAAAGATAGATAGAGAGAGAGAGAGAGTAGATACATACGTCAGACTTGAAACTCGAAGCGCGATTCGCTCGATCATATACACTCTCTTTCTCTCTCTCTCTCTCTCTCTCTCTCTCTCTCTCTCTGTCTATCTATCTATCTATCTCTTTCATTCTCGTCGGTCAAAGTACGAACAAATTCTAGCAAAGGAAACTACTTACTTTAAGCGAGTCATGTAACTAACTTCGTCTAAAGCGAGATGCGTTCACGTGGATAACTCGAAATTTCTACTTTTCCAGTTTTAATACAAATCAACATTCCTCAGCTACTTTCCTGAAATCGGCGAAGTGCGAAATATTTTTCCATAAACATTTAATTTCTGTCTCGACACTTTATATTACATCCCCCACCTATCTCCTTTATCTCCCACTATTAATAAAGCTCGGAACGATATCACGAATTTTCATTTTCATTTTGTGAAATGAAATTATCGTCCATTTATCATACTAAGATATAACGAACGTTAATTAATTTTAATCGTTATTAGGGAAAAAAATTTATTAATTCTTTTCTCTTTGCGTATATATATCTATGAAATTGAAATTCACGAATCATTAAGTATCAATGTCTATGGAAAGGATATCAAAGGATTGATTAAATTTTTTAAGCTTTTTGCAACGTAAAAACGAAACCTCGAAATTAGCTCTTTGTCATCGATCAAAAGTTTAACTTCAATACTGACAGATAGATATTGCCAATGTTTTTACCATCCAGATATTCGAGTATTCGAATTATCTCATTGTAACTCGAAATCCGAGCCGGTATCCAAATTCAATATTTGAGTATTTGAATATTCCTACGAACTTATATCCGAATATTTGAATAAATAATTATATCGTATCTTTTCACTATGACGACTCATATATAAAACTTTTCATAATATATTTTTGATTAATCCTTATAACACGCGAATACGTAGTCTAGGATACGTTGTTTTTTTTTGTCCATGTTATATTATCATATATGTCGTGTCATTGTGTCACATATTGTAAAAATGAAAAATGAAGATTATTGTTGTTTGTTTAAATGATTCAACGATTGTTTCTTAAGATTATCGTAATCATATTCTCAATGGCCTTATTGGCAATTAAATATTTTATGACAATGAATAATTTATAATAAATTTGTTGGGGGGGGGGGGGTAAATGTATTTTAATCTCTTGATCCCTTTAAATCGACAATTGTCAATTGTCTATTCACGTGAGAAACAGAAAACAATACAAATATTTATTATGGTTATGAATTTTTCATCAATGTCATATATATATATATTTGAAGATCGAAATTAGTTTCTAATGGAACATCTTCTTGAAGACTTAGAGAACTCGATCGGTAACACGAACGAGCTGTTAATTGACGTAATGGCGTATGCCGTTGGGAGGAGGCGGGGATTAAGGTTGAGTTGGGCCAGTTTCATTAAGAAAATTAACTTGAAATCAATTTATCGTGATATTACACCGTAAGCTTCAAAATCTTCTTCCCATCCCCTAAAGCCATTTATCTTAATATATAATACTACGTACATATACATATATATATATATATATATATATATATATATATATATATGTATATAAAGATATATATGTATATATATATATATGTGTGTGTGTGTGTATGTGTGTATGTCTATATGTGTTTGAACGTTATCTTAATCTTTAGGTAAGAGAAATATCAATAAAGTTCTGTTAAATGAGATATTAAACGGATCGAACGTTAGATCGGTTACTATTAACATGAAATAGAATCATCAGAGTAAGAGAGAGAAAGAGAGAGAGAGAGAGAGAGAGAGAGAGAGAGACAGAGAGAGAGAGAGAGAGACAGGTGTATATTTGCTAGAAACGCGTACACGCCATATCTGAAATGCAAGGAACTTCAGCAATATCGCTTTGCGATTGTTCTCTCTATTGGCAAAAGCACGTTTCATTAAGCCGTACTTACGCAAAATAGCGATTGTAGGGAAATAGAGAGGGAGAGAGAAATAGAGGGAGAGAGAAATAAAGGGAGAGAGAGATAGAGAGAGAGAGTGAATGCACATTTAGATTACAATCGTCGCTTTAATAAACTGTTCTACGTGCATAATCGAGATATCGTTTCTTCGAATACGCGTCATATTCGTAACTCTTCAATTATTCTACGATCGTCGTAATTGCAATGAATTCGAGTCAATTCGCGGCCCTTTTCAATCTCTATTCATTTATATGTTTATGACATATACGTTAATCGATATGAAATAATACGTAGTAACTACGTACAATAAATAAATACAAACGTATTTTAGTCACGTTCTTGCGATATTTATTTGTTATACTCAAATGTATATATAGAGCGAGCGAGAGTAAGAGAGAGAGAGAGAGAGAGAGAGAGAGAGAGAGAGTTAATATTTTTCTTTCAATATTATTTATTTTTATTCCATTTATTTCACTTGTTGAAATAGATTTAAATCTTTTGGGAATATAATCGGATTATAGCCGATATCATTTCAATTTCTCTCTGAAAAGGGATTTATTAGAATTCCAAGATTATATTAATTGATAGAGGATTCGAATGAATTAGAAGTATCATGAATCCTTTGATTCGTTCTGAATAAAGTTGGAATCTCACGGGAAGTGAAAATAAAATCATCTACTCCTTTGCGAATTAGAAAGAGAGAAAGAAAGAGAGAGACGGAGAGAGATATTAACCCTGCGAACGCTTAAACATAGAATGCACGACGGAGAGACAATAGTGTATAAGGATGCACTCGAAGTAGATTGCAAGAGAGTGAGAAACGTCGTAGGAGAAAGGTGGAAGTGGGTGGCGAATAGGCGGTTAGGGATATCAGAGAAGAAGAGGGGAAGGGATAGAAAGGAAAGAGCGATAAGACGGAAGAGAACACATAGCGATATCGGTACGCGGCGAGCGCATAATGCAGAAGGTTAATTATTTCCGTGATTTCGAGGCAAGGACTCTGGAACTACCGGCGTCTCTCTACTAGAACGGTTGTTGCCCGTCTGCAAGGCCATGGAAGGCATCGTCGTCAAGAGGAAGACGTAAAAGGAAGGAAGATAGAAGGAGAAGGAAAAGGAAGGGGGGGTGGAGGAGAAGGAGATGGGACAAGTGGGTTTGCTCCGATAACTTCTCTGATTAAATCCCTTAATTACATCTCTCGTCCTTCCTACGCGAAAGCCTTCGTTGCGTATCTAAGCGGCACCGTGATTTTCTCTCTCTCTCTCCCTCTCTCTCTCTCTTTCTCTATTTGGTTCTCCTTGGAATCGAATTTGCGAACGAGAAGAGAATTACATGAGCTGCTGAAAAGGAAAAAATTAGAAAGCTCCTCGATGGTCCTTGAGATGTTCGAGATAATTCATTGAAATAGTTTTCAGTGGAATCGTTAATTTGTTAGAACGATTTCAATCTTTTTGGATAGGACATTGACCTTTTCATTTCTTTTTTTTTCCCCTTCATTTTTTTTCAAGAACAATTATAAAGTTTAAAGGAATCTGTAGTTTAATTTGTTGATGTTTTATATACGTAAATCTCATTAGAAGAATGTGGATATTTGAAAGGACATAAGGTGTATAAAATGTAATGGAGATGTGAGAGAGAGAGAGAGAGAGAGAGAGAGAATGTTTTTGTGATTCAATTTCTTTCTTCAAAATTTTTTTTCTCCTAACGTCCAATTTACATGGCTTCTTATTTTATAATTAATCATATCTAAAATTTAATGTTTTTTATTTTATCGCGAGATTATCGAAAGATGAAGATCACCACGTAAACTCATTTGCATTAATTGAATCATTGAAATATTAATATGATTAATACTAACAAATTCTTTTTCTTGTAAGCACGAAGATATGAAAACATTAATTTCTAACTTTTTAATTTAATCTTTTCGATCAATTATTAACATTAGATTTATACAATTCTTTAATACATGGATTTAATTTCAAATGTAATAGTTATAGAAATCATGAAAATATTATATTATAATAATTTAGATTGATTTTGGTTGATGCAATGGTATAAACTAATGTTAGAAATGATTTCAATAAAAAAAAAAAAGAAAAAAAAATAGATTTTATATTTATATAATTGTCGATTGAAAATTACTCGAAGGAGCCAAAATTATTCTTAATAAGATTAATATTATTTTAAAAAATAAGTTCAATCGGTGCTAGTACATTTTCGAATACCAAAGGCGAACACTTTAATTTGTATACGTTTTTAAGATCTATACATTAAATCTGTATCTATGTATCTTTAACGTTACGCTTATTATGCTATTACGATATATTTATGTATCTATGATATTACGATAATATTGCATTCTAGTAATTCGCTCGAGGACTCTTCGAATAGAGGACAGACGAGCGGATCGTTCACCTAAACGCCCTGAGCTGTAATTTATTGGAATCCATAAATTGTTATCGCTTGATAGAGCGAAATGTCGAAGTTGTGTGACGCCTGATTATGAGTAGTCTGATCAGAAACCTAATATTCTCATGAGTGTAAGTCGAGATTATGCAATTGTGTGCAATTGAATGCTGTGTATGAGATTTAATCAGAAACATAAAAGTGTACTACCGAATATTTTCACGAATATAATTAAATTAAAATTTGTATGAGCCGAGTTGCGTCGTAAAGGATGCAACTACGAGAATCACTTTTGAATATGCATTTCGTATCATCGTCAATTTTTTTGAAGAAGGATTCGGTGATAATGAATATTACGAGAATTGAAGTTATCACAGTATATTTGTCGAAGTAGAATACAATGGTCGATGTATTCTATTGTATGTATAACGTGTAATTAGTTGTATTGTTATCATTTAGATTGTGCTAAATATCTCTAATTGATATACCATAGTCAGTGATATGGGTAAGATACGGTTGTCTTACTGATGATTGCGAATGCTTTGATGCGACTGACTCTTTGATTTCTCTTAAACTTATTAGTATGGAAATAACTTATTAGTATTAGGAAATGGGAAATGGAAATATCTTTATTGGTTGTGTTCGTGTTAGGATAGTTCATTCCAATGTTTAAATAATTTAATGTATGATCCTTTGTTCTAATGTCCCATGTTTCCTGTTTAATCCATGAGTGTTGTATTGATATTTGAAAGGTAGACGTCAGACAAACCCTTGGCTCGTCGTGCCTAGAAATCTACTTTCATAGTTTATTTATTGCCCGGCTTGACACATTATTGAAGATTAGGTACTTAAAATGTCTAAACTCGAGCAAAAGTGCCCTATGTACTTTTTATTTATACGTTTTCTTACCGAGTATCCAACAAGTTCCCAAGGGAAGATATTCCTAATACCCCTAGTGATATATTGCCCTTAAGAGGCTACTGAAAGTCTTCTGCTTTTCTTTTTTTATCTATGTAAAATTATATATATATATATATATATATATATATATATATATATATATATATATTCATAGATAGATTTATCATTCAATCTAATTAAACGCTACTTAGATTGGATATATTTATTGTAAAATTATTTAAAGTTATATAAAATTATTTAAACATTTTAAGTATATAGCATTTTATCCATATCATTTATTATATAAAGTTATAAAATTTTTTCTTTTATATGTGTAACGAGATATATTTCTCTCTTTCTCTCTCTTCCTCTCTCTCTCTCTCTCTCTTTCTCTTCCTTCCTCCCGAGTTGAAGTTTGATGGCCGTATCAATGAAATCGAACGGCAATTTCCCGGTAATTGCGATTCCGTAATTCCAATTCTGCGGTAACGATCAATTTCGCGGATCGAAATTAGCGGGAAGGCGATCGTCCAGGCTGGAAATCGAATGGAAAATCTTCGAATTCGTAGGTAGTTCAAGCACGCGCGAACACATACAGACACACACATATATACACATATATACAGAACAGACGCAAATATCCAGGCGAATACTCGAGAAAATTGGTGTCGTGGACGATTTCGAAAACGTTTTTCAGCTATTAACGTTGAACCATGGAGAAATGAAAGGTACTTACACGTGAACGAAACGTTAGCGTCGATCCGTTAATTATGTCATTAGATACGGAAAAGCACGGATAAAGACAAGACGCGACGAGCTTTTCGCGTGTCCTCATGAGTTGAGCGATTTGATGTAGCACCGTAGCAAAGTAAAACCAGGTATCGGGTTTCGCTCGGCATTAACCTAATTTCTCCGCTTTTAATCAGCATGTTAGAGGCTCCGACAAATTCAATTTGGATTTCGACTGAGTACTGGCCCATCGTCTCTCTCTCTCTCTCTCTCTCTCTTTCTCTCTCTCTCTTTCTTTTTTCTTTCTTTCTTTGTTTCTCTCTTTAAATTTTTGTTTGTCTGTCTCTTTCTCTCTATAAATCCATCTATCTCTTTCTCTATATCTTAGTTTCTCTAATGAAAAACGATTATCGGATTATTTCATATTTTCCATTAGTCTGCATCCAAAAATCATGAATATTCAACGTTCGTCATTTTCGTTCAAAGAGAATATACGAATCATTCTTCTAGGATAAATGTTCGTTATTATCATATTTCGTCTTTCATTTAATTAATAAGGAAATATCTGAATGCTTCTGATTCAATAAATTAATTAAAATTAACAGTAAAGAAATTTTTTCTTTGAAAACATTTTTAAATAAGTATATATATATATATATATATATATATATATATATATATATAATTGTTGTGTGTTTTTGAAAGATTGGTATCAATAATATAAATCGTTGATTTGAGAATGAATAATATGCGACAAGTAAGGAGATTTTTGTTCGAAAACATTTTTAAATAGTATAGATCATTCGTTCCGAAGGATAAAGTCAACAAATTAATTGAAAGTGACAAGTAAGGAAAGTATTGTACTGAAACATTATTAAAAATGCAATGTCAATAAAAATTCATTCGTTATGAAAGAAAATCCGGATCGTTTTATTGGATCGAGCAGGAAATAAGTAATATCATGATGTACAAGAGCATGATATAAATAAAAGAGATAAAAATGGAGTCGGTATTAAAAAATCCCATCTATTTGAAAAGAAAATGATTTTTGAAGAGAAACAAACATTTATTATCATATAGCTATATATCACATGTACCATATATACACACATATACATCTACGTATGTGTACAAGTATACATATTTATGTATAAATATATATATATATATATATATATATATATATATGTACATTAAGTATACTGTGTGGGTAGATAAATGTTCTCATACGTTTCCAATTTGACTTCCATTGAGTACAATTTTATGGATCGTATGTACATAACGACATATTCTCGAGATCCACTCGTTGCACAATTGTTGCAGATATGTTAGTGAGCGATGTTTAAAGGGGTTGAAGTTCGGGGCTTGTGAGGGTGGGATAAGTAGGAGGGGTGAGAGCAAAGGACTGGAAGAATCTCTAACAGCTGCTGCCAACCAGACGTGTTTCGTCGAAATCGGATTACGAGACACTTGGTGGCTCGGTGGCAATGACATGTCTACACACGCAAACATTTGCGAGTGCTCTCACATACGGAGAAACAAAAAAAAAAAGAGACACGCAGACATATATATTTAAGTGTAAAAACACGTACTACAAACTAGTTCTACGTTTCTATCTTTTATCGTGCTTTACACTCTTTTTAGGACGCGACGAGAGCACGCAATAGAACTTATCGCCGTCCTCGATCCTTCGAAATTTAAACGTACCAGCACTCGATTATCATCGTCTGTAACCTTTTCAGCGTGACCTGACTGTTAGAGAAACTGAGAAAAGCAGAACGACGAAAAACAACACCCAGTGGAATAATATTTTCAATTTGCTAAGTCCGTCTCGTATATGGCTGCTATGGGTTCAGTTCTTCTCTCTCTCTCTCTCTCAGTTCTCTTTTTGTCTTTCTTTTCTTCTTTGTTCGTATTAGCGTATAATTTGAATATATGGGACATTTTCAGCTATCTGAGGTTTACTTTTTTCTCATGGTGTATAGAATGTATAAAGGAAGAGAATATATAACATTTTGTACAAATTTATTTTTTTATATATATTAATAATAATAATAATAATAATAATAATAATATATATATATATATATTATACACAATAATATATTTTAATAATATTTCATTCATATATATATATATATATATATATATTTATATATATATATATATATATATATATATAATTATATATATTATTATATCGTATTAAATTAAAAAAAATAGGATATAGTTAATTGAGTATTTCAAAGCTTCTTGTGTCCTTTTTTTTGATATTACGAATCGAATGGAATGAGATAAGAGAAAGAAGAGAAGAAATACAAATGAAGACTGTTATTTCACAAGAGGATCCATACTAATGCGAGAACCTTTTGATAACGTATGTTTCTTTGCAGTCTCTTTCTCTCTCTCTCTTTCTCTCTTATTCTCTCTGACTGTATATTTTAATCATTATTTATAAATTCAAAGATTGTGTACATTGTATAATGAGGTGGTATGGTCAACAAGCAATAGAACTCAAGAGTACTCTTTGATATACATAAATGTAGATATATATATATATATATATTTTTTCCCCTCATTTAAATGGTTAGTTCATGTTAATTAAATTAATAAATGATCTTTGAAAGTTTCTTTTACGTTTCGTAAAACGATCGTTTATTTGTCATTTTTTTCCTTCCTTTTTCTTCTTTTTTTTTCTCTTCCTTTTTCTTTCTTTTTTCTTTCATTAACAATATGTCAAGGCATTATAGCGATAGTAAAGAAGTTAATAAGAATGGACAAATACTCTTTCAAATTTTCTAGAATGTAGAATCTATTGAAATGATTAAATAAATGAAAATGATTAATTAAACTTTTACGTGATTAACAAACGTTGTCAATTACTGAAAAGTTAATTTGAACAACATTCGTATATCCTTGAGAAATTGATAATATCATTGAAAAGAAAAGCTTGTAAATTGATAATCGTGATGAGAAAAAGCGATATAACTTGGAGAATGGCGCTCGTTGAAATCACTTCTTACGGGAGAAGTTCTATGAACGTCGAAATTAAGGTATAATAATTATTATTCAAGAAAGGAAGAGAGAAAGAGAGAGAGAGAGAGAGAGAGAGAGAGTGAGAGAGATAACAAAGTAAAATAAATGAGGAAATAGCTCGATGTGATACAATAGTGTCAGAAGAAAGTAAACATCTGCTGAAGAATAAAAAAAAAAAAAAGAATTGGACAGCTTTTCTCGATTTACTTTCATACATAAACATACACATACACATTCACATACACGCACATAAACACAAACATATACACACATATATACATATATAAAAACATATATGCATATATAAAAACATATATGCATATATATGTATGTATACTATACACCTACATTAAAATTCACATAGTCACATACATACATATATATTTCTCAATTCAGGAAATGCATGCCTTGTGCCATAGTTCTTTTATTCGAGGAACCTTTTATTCGCGATGTTGGAAAGTTTTAAACACGTCGCTCTCCTTTAATAGGGAAAAGCACGAGCCAAGTATCATTTCTCTTCGGAGAATTTACCTTATCGCGATCGGACTCTCTTATTCCATTCGACGTGAGATTCCACGATAGAAGGAAACGTCTTTCTTTCGGAAGAGATATTCCTGACGAGATTTTATCGGATGCTGTTGTCTAAGACCCGATTTCAATAATAGCATAATGAAATTTAATCGAACAATTCGGGCTATGATTAGACATAAATTTTTAATGAGTTCATTCTTTAACGTTAACGAACGCGTTCTATCTTTATTTTCGTTTATTTCTTTTTCTTTCTTTTATTTTTGTTTGTTTGATTGTTCTTTTTTTTTCCTATTTATTCTTACCATTAATATTTCCATAATTGTCTTCGATTGGCTACAATTATTCCTTGAATTTGTTTTTCACGTCAAGAAATATCTACTTGGAATATTCTAACCTGACGAATAAAGTTGCTTAAGTTGAGAGAATGGTTCTTAGGGAATCGGAAAGGTAGGGAATATTATCGTGGGGTTCGATAAAATTTTCTGCCTTAATTTGCTAGATGGAAGTAGAAGCAAGAATGTTTCCTTTCCTTTTCTCGATGCTTTTCTCGACATTGTTCTCTCTCTCTCTCTCTCTCTCTCTGTCTTTCTCCAATCCTTTTTTCTTTTCTTCTTTTTCTTTTTTTCTCTTTCTTCTCTTTCTTTTCTTTGCGGGATAACCATAAGAAACTCTATTATCGAATTATCGAAGAGACTGCCTTCACTTTTATTATCTTTTTTTCTAAACGTTAAATTCGTGATTCGATGATACCTTTCGATAAAACTTTTCGATAGCTTACGAAAGTAATTACAATAATAATTCCTTTGAAATATCTGATTAATCATATATTTTCTATTTTATATCTAACAATCCGTGAACGACTTTTATATTACTTTTATTACTTGCATCATTAAAATATGTTAAATATATATTGTAATTAACGATTCGTTAGACCGATTTTATATTCCTATTTATATATATATATAACTAATATATATATATATATATATATATATATATATATATATATATATATATTATTTTCAAGAGGAAGATGTTACGAAAACGTTTGCATACATTCAATTGAAGAATAAATATATCCACGTTTACACGTGGCCACATTTACGTGTATATTAAACTTCATCTTTCTTCTCTTTTCTTAAGAGAGAGAGAGAGAAAGAGAGAGAGAGAGAGAGAGAGAGAGAAAGAAAGCGGAAGAACCACTAGCCATTTTGTCGAGCGTTATTATGTACGACCTTTCGCAGATCGTTTCGTCGCGTTAAGAAGTAATAAGGTTCGGGTCGTAAAGCGAATCTCGTAATTCAGGTTGCCCGTCGAGTTTCCAAGCAGGCGAACAGCAGGATTTAGCAAATGGCGACGTTTCGAGAACGACCGGCTTGAGACGAGCACTTTGCATTCCGCGACTTAGCTTTCGACGAGTCGTCAAAGTCGCTTTTGCGTATGTACGTTTTTCTATGAAAAGAGAAAGAGAAAGATAGATGGATATATGGATAAGTAAAATGAGAGAGAGAGAGAGAGAGAGAAAGAAAGAGAGAAAGAGAGAGGAAAAGGACGCAATCGAGTTCATGAAATCGTCTCGGCGATTAGGCGAGTCAACGAGAGGGTAAGAGACAAGTGCCACTTGGGAAATCATCTTACATCGTTCTTCCTTTTGCGATCCTACAACTTATCTCGAGCGTTCTCAGGATTTCCTGCCACTAAAAAGAGGGCTTGCGCTTCGAGAGAAAGAGAAAGAGAGAAAGTGAAAGAGAAAGAGAGAAAGAGAGAGGTATATGAGAAGGAATGAAAGTGGTGAGAAACTAGTTTAGCTTCGAGGGCTACAACACGCTTCATTTCTTTTCTTTCGTCAAATAAATCTTTACTCTATTTCACTTTTGAGAATAGCTTTATCTTTAGCAAACTGTTAATCTTTTAAGAATCCTATTTATCAGATAATCGGGATTCATAAATATTTTTAATCATTATTTTAAATAAATTCAGGTAGAAGTAGTGTTACAATGATTAATACAAAAAAAAAAAAAACTGTCAGTATTTTAAATAGACTTTTGTCAGTATTTATAATAAATCCAAATGCAATTCTAATGCAATTCTAATGCAATTCAAATGCAATCCTGATATTTAATTGTTTATATTGATCAATTATCATTATGTAATGATATTTTATTATAAATACTGAAAATTCATTCGACAAAATATTATATCGGTCATTAATAAAAAAATTACTTATACTGAACTGAATAAAGTAAAATTATTAATCCTTTTAAATATCCTGCTAATACAATTAAGAAAAGTATTTGTTCGAGGTTTAATTTGTTTTTATCGTTTGTACAATTTATCAAATTAAATATTCTGTAATTAGTATAGTTGTAATTATAGTTGTTAATTGTGACGGATTGATGCCGAAGTTAAGATTTATATCATGGATTATGTTTTCGTTCATTTTTCAGTAGAAAGTAATGTTTTATAACATGGTTAATAAATCTACATGTTTTAAAAGATTACATTCCGTTGCATGTAGACAGTAAAAAAAAAAAAAAAAGATTACTGGATCTGCTTGAATTTTGTTTAATCTATGTGTTTTTCAAAATGATTGACAATTTAATTCATTTTTTGGATATATATATATATATATATATATATATATATATTTTTTTTTCTTTTAGTTTTGAACAGAAAGAATTATGCAGTTATCCGAAAGATGACAAAAGGTTATCGATCAAAATGACGTATAAATATTTTACCGAATCAAATGTTTACATAAAAATATTAACCATTTTGATTTCATCCAAAAAAAAAAAAAAAAATAAAAGAAAAAAAGGAACAAATTTAAAAGTCGATTTAATAGTTAAACGATTAAGTATATATAATTCCAGTTCTCATACGAAATCAATGACAGACGTCACTTTAAATATTGATCTCTCTTGATCGATGAAACGAAATCTACTTTCAATCTACTTTTATCTACTGGCTTGATCTATGAAAAGAAATTCGAATCGAAAGGAATATCGATTAGATATAAATACGTTAACTCTCGATCGATTATTATTTAAAAATATTCCCCATTTTAGAATATTTTTTATCGACGATAAAAATCCCTTTGTATTTTGCGATAGAAACTTATTTAATCAGAACATGTCCCGTATAAAAGAATACGAACGAAATCGACGAAGAAAGAAACGAACAAAGTAGTAAGGAATCGTTCTGATTAATGGCAATTTGGCGGCGAGTTTTCTATCGAGGAAAACTAAGGAAAGAAAGAAAAAAGGAAGAAAAAAGAGCAAAAAAATAAAAAAAAAAAAGTAAAAAATAAATCAAAGAGGAAGTTGAAGGAAACGAAGAAGAAAAGATCGATATGTGTTCTCGACTTAACATTCGAGAAAAGAAGACTCTCATGTAGAAAGAGAAGAGAACTATACTTCGAAGTTTCAACAGTCATCTGGTTGGAATAGCTACGACAAATAAGTCGATCGGTTGCTCACGTATCGTGAATATGTCTCTCTCTCTCTCTCTCTCTCTTTTTCTTTCACGCAATCGAATATACATACATATATATATATATATATATATATATATATATATATATATATATATATATATATATATATATATATATGAATGTATGTATATATATTTATATGTGTATGTATATATGAACATGTATATATATATATAGAGAGAGATAGATGTAAAAGTTTTCTTGCATCGAACTTGCCACGTACATAAGTTACCATCGAGCGATCGTTTCGCATTCACGAAGAACGCCAAGAAGTTTTCTTGGAGAACGATTCCGCCTCTCGAATCTCGAATCAACATTTTTATCCCCCCACAAAATTGCATCGAGATATATTGTCTCTCTCTCTCTCTCTCTCTCTTATTCTTCTATCTTTCTCTCTTTTTTATCTCTTTCTCTCTCTCTTTCTCTTGGTCTATCTCTCTATCTCTCCTACCTGTTCTTTTTTTCTTTTACTATACAAACTTCGATACTTTTCTGTCACTCCTTTCGACTCGCGCACGCCGCAGGGTGTCCATCAAATTTATCCTCAACCCACATTTCTTCTCTCTCTCTCTCTCTCTCTCTCTCTTTCTCTCTCTATCTCTCTCTTTTCTCTTATTTTCTCTTAGTCTTTCACTCTTATTTTCATTTAATCCTTAACTGGGATGAGCCGATTTTATCAAGTATAAATCACAGTGATATATGTAAGTATTATATACACGATTATTGGAGAGAACAATCTTGTGTAATGAGATAAATGAAATAATTGTCTTTATTCGATTGAATAGTTATTAAGGGAACGCGAGAAGAAATTTTCAAAAACAAAATAGAAAAAAGAAAAGTAAATATAATAAATCCGATGAGTGAGATTATAAATTGTGTTTACTTCGATAACACTCGAAATTCTAAATTTTAGATATTATCATTAAAAACCATTAAATTCACTGAGTTTGTTTGTACTTGATATTCTATAATTATATGAATCATACGATACACTGAAAGATATTATCACATTGTTCCCCCTATCTATTAAATAATGTACTTTATCAATACATTTTTTTTTTAAATGAAATTTACGATTGTCACTTATCACGTCTACGAGTTGACTCTCTTAAATTTGATAACCGATTTAAAACAACAAATCTACGACGGCAAAACAAAGATAGACGATAATGGATAACACGATTCTATCAAAATTAATCATACTTTAAATACATATAATATTTATCTAAATTTCTTTTCCAATAAAAACATTATTATCTGTATATATATATATATATATATATATATATATATACTTATACATATACATTATAAAATAATTTTCGATTCGCTTTGATCAAATAAATATATGAAAGTATGATTTTATAGCGAGTTCGTTTAGAATGATCAGCATTTCAAGATCATTTTTATATACATATGTAAATACATAAGTTGATCGATCCCAAGATGGAAATCCTACGATGAGGCATCAAAGGCAAAGTCAGCAGGAGTATACCAGTGCAATAAGAGAATTCGCTCATATGACGATGATCTGTCTAATCTCCTAACGTGGGAAGCAGTTACAAGATATATAGTTAGTAAGAGAGAGAGAGAGAGAGAGAGAGAGAGAGAGAGAGAGAGAGAGAGAGAGAGAGAGGAAAGAAGGGAGGGAGAGGGGGAGAAGGGAGAAGAGAGTCGAGTCTTAAGCACCACATAGCGACGTAAACACTCATTAGCTGACCGAGTCATGCGGAAAGTTCGCAAACCGCGCGCATCCAACGTTTCTCATTATCATAAATTATAATAATTCATTAGTCCGTACAATCACATCATTAAAATATCAAACGTGCCGTCTACTTTACTCTGCCTCGGACTACATGTTCGATCTGAATTTTACAAAGAGTAAGTGAATAAAAAATCGAATGGATAAAAGGTCGAGAAAGGGGGAGAGAAAAAAAGAGAGAAAGAGAAAGAGAGAGAAAGACATAACGAAAGAGAGAGAGAGAGAGAGAGAGAGAGAGAGAAAGAGATAGATAGATAGAGAGAGAGAGAACGAGATAGATAGATAGATAGATAGAGAGAGAGAGAGAGAGAGAGAGAGAGAGAAAGAGAGAGAGAATACCAAAAAAAGAAAGGAGAATAGAACGTAGCGAAAAATAAATCTCCGTAATTTTGGTAACGAGACTTAACCAGATCGTAAAAAAGGAACAAGGACGAAGAGAATGATTAAATGGACGATGTGTTCCTGTTACGTTGTATCCAATTAAAATAACAATATATACTCAATCAAGCATTTTGCATATAAATTAAAGGGTAGAACAGATAAATACGTATGGTGGTGTGTATTATACGTTGCACGTGTTATCAGGCTTATCATGGTGATACATTTCATTTTGATCGTGTTGTTACAGCGGCTTCTCATTCTTCGTGTTTTTTTTTTTTTTTTTTTTTATTAATTTTTATTTTTTTAATATTTTTATTTCTTTAATTCTTATTTTCATTTTGATCGTGTTGCAACGGTTTCTCGTTCTTTTCTTTTTTTATTTCGTTTCTTTTTTTCTTTTACTTCTTATGTATGTTTTTTCATTTAATTTTTTGTTCCCTTCATTCTTTTTTTTCTTGCTTATTTATTTATTTATTTTTTTTTTCTTTTATTTTTTCTCTCATCCTTATATTTGTATCATATATGTTATGAATGATGGTTTCGCAAAGGTGATTAAGAGTTGGTAATGGAATAGGCAGAGAAAGATTTTTGACGTTTCGGGGAGTACGATCCAAAAGGAAGGTACAGAGGCGACAGGGATACTGGACAAAGTGAGAATCTTTTCAAATTGAAGTAGGAATATATAGAGAAAGAAAGAGAGAGAGAGAGAGAGAGAGAGAGAGAGAGAGAGAGAGAGTTGAACGTGTAAAAAAACATCGGTCGCTTGTATTTACTGCATCGGCTTGCCGGAGGGATTCGTTGTATGTGTGTCATTTCGTTCGAACGTTTTTCATCGTATTCCTACAGAAAGCTGGATTTTCGGCGAGAGAGACAGAGAGATAGAGAGAGAGAGAGAGAAGAGAGAGAGAGAGAGAGAGAGAGAGAGAATGGAAGTGTGTGTGTGTACGTGTACATGCGTTACATATACATTTTATCGATTGATACGAGCCACGTGGTTATGCCAACTCACACCATCGAGAAACGTATTAGAAGTTCTAGCTTGAATAACGCACGAGTGTTTTCAATGTAGCTTTTATGAATCTTTAAAAAGAATCTAATCTATCATTTTTTTCAAAAATGCAAGAGAGAGGGAGAGAGAGAGAGAGAGAGAGAGAGAGAGAGAGAGAGAAAGAAAAGAAATGAATAAATTTAGAGTTGCATCAACAATTACACCATCGAGCTTTCGTTTATAATAATATTTATGTATTTTCTATTTTCAATAATTTTCTTTTCATTAAGAAATCATTTTATACTTTATTAAGCAAAATTATTGATAGTACTATCAATAATATTCCGTCGAGATGATTTAAAAAAGCGATTATTCGTGAGTTAAAACTAATAGCGATTTTCAGAACTTATTGAGAGCATTCACACGATGAATAGTCTTGTAGATCTCTCGATCAATGAGCGTAACGGGTTAATGGACCGATTTTAATGGAATTTAATCAATTTCATTTCTCGCTCAAGTAAACGGTATACTATGGAATTTTGTAGAGAAAATAGGATGAGAGATAGATATATGTATGATGGAGATATAGGTGGAAGGATGGGGTAGGGAGGACTAATGGTCGTAAATAAATATTTATGATTAAATTTATTCGTTTGGTCTTCTTATTTCTTTGTTTTTTCTTCTTTTTCATTCTTTACAAATTATCACGCTCGTAGGACATCATTAATACTAATGACATTTAAAGGACATCGTAGAATGTGATTTTTTTTATGCGTGGAGATATTATATAATTTAAATCGACAGAAGGGTATAATTTTTAATTTTCCTTTATTCAATTATACATTTTTAATCAAAGAACGTTGTTTTATATTGAAATACACGGATGCAAAATTCCAATGATAAAATGTTAAATATAGAAGAGAGGAACCTTTTCACGAATCGTTCAAAACGGGTCACTATTTGAATAATGTATGTTCTCAAAATGGCATTGTTAATTATGTTTCTTACCGCCTTCTCTCTATGTTTCGTGTGATACTAGCATCAACTTTAATAGAATGCAACGTTGTAAATAGAGGAATTCAATTAGGCGAGGAAATTGCATGATTGCATTCATCATCGAATTTTCCCGAGGATAACTCGGAACTTTAATTAAATCTCTGTCGATGTAATTGATTATATAATAAAAGCCAGGATGCGTGAATATAATTGAACGTATCGACTTTACGTAAAATATTATAAAAGGAACATGCAATTAACTCATTGACAGAAGCAACGGAATCGACGATCAAAGAGATATTTCCAATCACATCGATGTAATCATTGATGTAATCATTGATATAATCATCGATGTAATCATCAATGTAATTATCACTTTGTGATTTGGTTTTTACTGTGCGTCCGTGGAAGCACTATATTTAAATTAATTATTTCTAAAAAAAAAGAAAAAGAAAGGATAGGGAGAGAGAGAGAGAAAGACGAAGAAAGCAAGAAACAAAATATAGTAAAATTTCAAGGAAAAGATAATTGTTAAAAGCAATGAGCATGATATTTGCTCTCTGAAATTTATCTTCTACAATTTTTTTCTTTTTTCTTTTTTTTTTTTTTTTCTTCTTGATTTGCACGTTTGTAAAACTATTTTCAATTCATTCCATCGAAATTCAACTCTATGTTCGACATATCTTATTTCTGTTAAATGCAATACTTCAATTGATAGACATGGTATGGAGGACAATGTTGAAGAAAAAAAGAGAAAAGGAAAAGACTAAATTGGGAGAATTTTTTGAGAGAAGATGAGATACGTTATTGAGAGAAAGACGTAACGTAGATGAAATCGGTGGTCGGATCGACGAGAGGATAAAGAGGGTTTGGTCGTTCGGGAAACAGGAGGAAACGGTAACGCTAGTCGATCTTCGAAAGCGAAAGAGAGAATTGGCCCATCGTTCTTCGCCAATTTATGCTTTGCTCGGCTGAAAAATGTTAGAGGTTCGGGAACGTAAAAAGCATTTCAATCTCGAATTGGATGCATGGTCTGACGGGCTACGGATGACGGCCGTCCTGCTCTTCGATTTTAGTTCCCCTTTCTTTTTCCTTCAATGCTTTTCGTTACGTCATACCCATTTTACTTCATCTATGTAGAACGAAAAATCGTTTCGTTGAGAAATGTGAAAATAAAAATTGCAAGTTAATGGAAGTGGTGATCCAAAAGAAGATTATAATCATTTAATTATATTTAATCGCATTCCTTAATCTTTCATTATCATTCAATTGTTATTCTTTAATTTATTTTTTAAACAATTTTAATCATTTATTTTTTCTCTTATTTATTTATTTATTTTCTTTTTTTCAATAAAAGTTAGAAAATTTATATTTTATATTTTCTCGCATTTGAACTTTTCCCCTTATCAACACATTGAAAGAATCTGTTTCTTCTTATAATAATTTTTTAACATATTACAAAAATATTATCTATTGAATATATGTAGGATAAAGTGGAAATCCCAATGGAAGTATTACATATCCGAGAATAAATGTGAATATAGACGTACGTAGGTACCTACGTATGTACGTGAAAATCTCTGATTCGTTTTCGATGATCGTTCAACGCGGGTGTCCTCGATATTTTTCGGCGTTAGATAACGTACACTTGGGAAATAGAGAACGATCCACCTTACGAAATTATGGTCTTTCTTGGGAAAATGGATATTTTACCGTATGAAATCCACTATGAAGTGCACGTTTATCTTTCTCCCTTTTAGTACGGTTTCTCCCTTCTACGAGATACATGTATCTCATATTTCTCTCTTTGTCTCTCTCTCTCTCTCTCTCTCTCTCTCTCTCTCTCTCTCTCTCTCTCCCTCTTTCTCCATTCATTTAGAAGAAGCATAAAGGGTAACCTTTCTTTCCCTCCTTCTCTTTCTCTGTCTATATAATATATAATATATAATATATATATATATATATATTTATATATATATATATATATATATATATATATATATATATGTATATTATATATATTTCTGTGTTATGTTCATGATCTGTCTTATAATACAATCTACCATTTATTTTCTTCTTTATTTCTTTTCTTCTTTTATAATATTTATTCCTATCGTATTACTTTCTTTATTTAACATTCGTACATATCCCTATATCTGTATTCGGTATAATAAAATGTAAATATCTTATTATCATTTTATTGTAATTTTACAATCCTTTGTTGCCATTTTTTTTTACATTACGTATATATATATGTATGTATACTATAAGATATCTTGAAAGAAGAAAATCATGAAACGTAGAAATTGATTTTTTGACGATATAGATAACAAACAATACAAAGGTGTATATATATATATATATAAAGAGTATGAAACAATAATAATAATAATAACAACGATAGGCAGAAACGTACATAAGTAAGTACGTATATACATATGTATTGTTCGATATCGCGAATATGCGTCCTCGAGAACGTTTATCGTGGTTATACACTACGTCCGAAGTCCGAATGTTCCTCGTAATCCCCTTTTCGTGGTCTTAAAAGTCTCTACCACATCCGCTTATGGGTCGATCTCGTAGAAGTGCCTATTCACCGGCCAACGGGATTTCCTACTGGTAGAGTTAAACGTGATCGTTTAGATTCGAGCCATGAAATAATGCTGCTATGAGTATGATGACGATGATTATGGTAATGATGATAATGACGGCGATTATTTACGATGATGGTACAATATGAAGTAAAAGTGATTTGTCTCTTTTTAATTTATTTTCTTTTTTTTTTCTCGTCACTTTTGTTACCTCTCTCTCTCTCTCTTTTCTTTTACTTTTTTTTTCGTTCTTTTTTTAAAGATAACAAATGTGTCAGAGAGAAAGAGAGAAAGAGAGAGAGTAAAAAAGAATATGACTATGATGATGATGATGATGATGATTATGGTAATACGATATGCAGTAAAAGTATTTTGTTTCTTTTCACTATATTTTCTTTGCTATCTATTTATTTTTTTTTTCATGAAAAAATTTATTATGACGACAATGATGATGATCATGATGATGATAATGATGATGATGATAATACTAGTACGACAGAAAATAAAAGTGATTTATTATCTCTTTTCAATTTATTTCAATCGATTCTGTCGTTATTTATTTATTTTATTTTATTTTATTTCATTTCAATTTTTTTTTCTTTTTTTTTTTTTTTTACAAAAGAATATATCGACCTTTTCAAATATTCTTTTTTCTAGACTTTTTCTAAGAAAGCTTTCCGTTCTTATTCTCTTTTTCTTTTCTTTTTCGAAGTTGTAAAGACCTTTAACTCGAACTCGACTGAACTTACTACTCTTTTACTTTCCTTTGACTACTACATCATTTCGTTATTTTACTTCATCGACTCGTTCCGTTTATTCGATTTTATCTTATAGGTCGATAGGTCGATTTCAGTTTAACGATTAGATTTTGGATCCATGAAAATCATTAAATCGTTTCTTAGTTATTTCTTTTCGTATATTATTATTATTTTTTTTTGTTAACATTATTTTGTATATATATATATATATATATATATATGTATTATTTTTGTTAGTTTTTAATTATAATTAATATTATGTTAACTTTATAAAGTTAAAATCTAATTCGATCTAATTTCTTTTTTCTTTTTTTATTTTATTTGTTTTCTAACCTTCACCAGGTATTCGTACCTTTCGTTTTTCTTATTCCTTTGACAATTCCCGTCTTTAAATTTAATCTATATTAGAAAATCCTATGTGATTTAGTTTGCAATTAACGACTTTGATAACTCTCACGCTTTTTTTTTCCTAAGATCCTCTTAATGTAATAGAATTTTAATCGGTTTATCACTTCAGAAATTTTACAGCTTTTGCGGTAGTCGATTAAAACGATAGGGATTAGAATGTAGGATTGGAATTTTAACGAGCAAAAAATTAAACTACAATACAATTGTGTCTCGTCGTTCTTTTTATTTTTTTATCTTTTTTTTTCTTTTTTTTTTTTTTTATATGTTAATATCTTGAAACGTTCTAAAATAAAAAAAAAAATATTCGTCTCGTTTAACTTCCGTAACATTTATTCTTGCAGATTTTGAAGACTCAATCGAAGTCGTATATCAAAAGATCACCGAACATAAATTCCTACCTACGAAAGTAGACATGCATGTGTATATATATGTACGTATGTGTATATGTATGTATGTATGTACGTTGATGTTAACGTTTGAAGAAATTCGCTTTCCGGTTGAACGAAGTTGGGTCTAACGATATTCGTCAAAGAGAAATGGGTTGGATATCTGTTCGAAGATTACACTGCTGGCTAACACGTGAATCGACTCAACGAACGATCGATTTCTTTGATTAAAGTTTTTACTCAAATACTTCGAATCTCTTTTTTTTTTTTTTAATTAAAACATTTTTGTTTAAATCTTTTTTCTATTCTTGATTAATTTTATTTTAAGAAAATAGTGTATTATTATATACGATGTTTTTAAAAAGAAAAAAATATAATAAAAAAACGAATTTTGTTCTCAGATTTGTAAAACGTCATGTAACTTTGAAGTTCATATTATATATACATATATACATATATATTTGCATTTTTGAAGTATGATTATATTTTACTGCTAGAAAATTAATTGTTACCTCATATCCCAAGTTTATAATTTTTTTTTCTTTTTAATTTTTAAAAAATTGTTTTAAGTAATAAGTAATACTTAATGTGATTTAATTGTTATTAGTATGAGTTATATTATTTTTCTTTTTCTTTTTTTTTTTTTGTAAACGCGTAGCAATAAATTTTGTACCTTTGATTTATAGACGGTTATTAATGGCTTTTCATTTCTTTTTTTCTTTTTTTTTTCTATTTTACTTTACTTCTTTATCTACATACGGAATTCAAGATGAAAACAACGTGGTCGATCTCTCTCATTTCTGGACCAAGTTCAACGAAAGAGTCACAAAAGAGGATAAGAAACATCAACGACTTTTTAGTTTCTTGGCATAGAGCCAAGACACCTTCGAGAAATCATCCTGTTGATTTTTTCTTTTTCTTCAACAAAACAAAAGAAGAGAAGATCCTGTATCTAGCTTTTCATTCGCGTAGGTGGAAAATGTCTATTGTGATTGCGTGCCTCGTCATCACGTTTTGAAATGAGAAAGAGAGAGAGAGAGAGAGGGAGAGAGAGAGAGATACAAGACGAACAAAGTCGTATTATTTCCTACGATTTATATTCTTAATATGCTGATTCTTAATGAATCATTCTTCGCGAGATTAGAATCATCAGATTAGATAATGCAAATGTGAAATGACAGTACAATGAAATTTATACGAATATTATACGTTGGAATTATATTTTTATTCGCTATAATTTTTTTTTTCCAAAATATTGAAAAATAAATTATATTAAAAATTGTGTTCCCTATTGAAGGAAAAAGCATCAGAGTATTTATGTATATCAATATTAAAAAGTCTCAAACAATGAGATTACAATCGATCATATTTTTTTCTTTTTATTCTTGATTATATATGTTAATCTATACTTTCATATGTTAAATCACTCTAGTAATCGAAAAATAGATTAAAAAATACTTTTCGGATATATTATTCTTCTTTATTAACTGCAAACAATGAAATTTGCTTTATTTCGTGGATACCTTTCATTGATTTCTTCGTATACAATTTTAAACAGGTTAACGTCACTCGAACTCGGTTGTACTGGAGAAGATTAAATATTCATTTTATCCGCTCGGTTGCTTCTTCTCTCGATAGAAAAACTTTTTCATTAAATTAATATGAAAATCGAATTAGTGCTCGTAGGCGAGCTCGTTTTATCAAATTCGTTTTAATTATTTATTTGTATATTTTCCTTCTTTTTTTTTTCTTTTTCTCCCTTAAAGAATATATTCGCGTTTGTTCAATCCATCTTTTGACCATTATTAATTAGAAGAAATTTTTCGTGGGGAAAATTTTTTTAATAGATGGATTATCATTTAGATTTGTAAAAGTATTAAAATTAATTCCTTGAGAAAGATTGATACCAATTATTTTTTTTTTTTTTATATCTAAATCTGATTACATATTGAAGGATCTTATAAATCTCATTTGTAATATAATTATCCTATAGATTTTTTCTTTCAGTCGTTTTATTTTTTTTTTTTTTTTTTTTTTTTTTTTTATTTAAAAATTCTTTGAAAAAGAAAAATTATTAATCTGGATACTTGCTGATTATGAAGGCCTATATTATGTGTATTGAAATGATACTCTAATACGTCAAGTAAATAATTTTTGTTAATTTAATTCATAAATATTATTCATAATCGTTTAATGAATTAAAGATTTCAATGAGAATAAATTAAAACAGAATGAATATAAGAAAAGACGGAGTAAATTATTTCATGCTTTTACGTACTGCATATCCGATACGTTTATTTGTCTGTTCGATATTCATCAGATTTACGTCAATCTGATTTGTTCCTGAAGTTTTTCACATCCGTCAGATCGAATCGGTGCCAAGAATGCGAAAGAAAAAAAAGAAAAATGAAATACTGACTATCACAGTATGAATATTAAAATAATTTTATGCTAATATTTCGTCGATTGAGATATTCGATGCAAATATTCCAAAAAAAAGAAAAAAAGAAAATATAATTTACGTGCTTGAAAATTGAACAAACAATTATAAAGTATTTAAAAAAAAAATATATATATACACACACACACACACACACATATATAAATCTTCGATTGTGTCAATTATTTCACATTATGACCAAAATCTATACGATATCTATCAAAAATAAAGAAATAATTATATAATCTTTTACTTCTTTATACATTTCTATTTTAAAGAAAAAATTTTATTAAGAATTTTATTCTATTCGAAAGTATTTCCCTATATTTATTACGTAGGTATATTTAAATTATATATCTACTTTTTTTAAAAAATTGATTAATTAATTAAAAACCAGTTTCGAAAATAGAAATATTTCTTTAATCATTTCGAAATTCATTATAATAAAATCTATATTTCGGAAGATCTATATCTCGGAAGAAAAAAAACAAAAAGAAAAGAAAGGAAAGAAAAGAAAAGAAAAAAAAAAGAAAAGATAAGGAATAAATAAACAATCGAGAATATTTTCGAAAGCATTAGCGAATCTTCTTGAATAATTTCAAATCTTGTACGAGGTTAACACTATCGATCGTGGTGTGTTTTGGAAAATCGAACCATCTTCTTAGCCAAGTATCAGCCCCGATGGCATAAACCGATAATACCAGGGCGTAATTTACAACGTAAGTACCTTGTCTTGTTACATTAGAGAGAGTGAGAGAGAGAGAGAGAGAGAGAGAGAGAGAGAGAGAAAGAGAGAGAGAGAGAGACAGACTTGGTAAGGTTGTGTGTATTCTTGAAAGGAGCTTGATGTATAAGTAACAACACCTTCTGGCAATGTGTTTCACTTGTAAATAACTTAACCACAACGACGACGACGACGACGACGACGTCGAGGACGTCGAGAATGGAACGTTTTACCAGATAATTTGCCAAGAAGAGAATCTAAAACCGATCATTTCTATATTCATTCGAGGATAACTCCATCTTTTTCTTGCGTGGGTATCCTCGTAAATAATTATTTGATCCTTCTCTCATTTTTTGTTTTGTTTTTTATGTAGAAAAAGAAAAAAACGAAAAGAAGAAGAAGAATGAATGAATAAGTACACGAGTATATTATACATATGTCCGGGTATATAAAATACAAGTATATAAAATAATAAAAATTATTTTATATTATATGTTTGTACATCAATCTAACGAAATGTTATATAACAGAATAGAATTTTCGAGGTAAATGTAAGTGCTATTAACTACGTAAATGTTTGTGTGTGTGTGTGTGTATGTGCGAGAGGACATAGTCTAGGTCATAATTTATGTTATAACGTTTATAGAATCGATCATAAGAATTAGTAAACATTCCTATTTGTTGTTTCCTTTGTCTTTATAACAGAGAAAAGGTCCTATCTTCAGTTCGGTTTAAACTATCGTCTCATCAACACGTACATATATCATTTGTCTTTAAATATAAAAGTTATAGGTTTGTTCGATGGTATATATGTTTAATAAATTTCGATAATATAGTCGTTTTATTCATTTCTTGATGTATTTCGATAAATTCAGAAAAAATATTTTAAGTATAAATTGGAATAAATCCAAAGAAAAAGTTCGAAGCTTCAGTTCGTTTTGGATACTCGTTTCGTTAACGCGTATATAATTTATCGTCTACAAATATAAGAGTTGTAGAACTATTCGATGCGAGTACGTGTGTATATTTGTGCGTGTACGTGTACGTATACGTGTATGTGTATGTGTATGTCTACGTGTATGTGTACGTGTATGTGTACGTGTACATATGTGTGTGTGTGTTTTTTTTATTATAAATTTCGATAATGCAGCCTTTCTATCAATTTCGTAAAGATTAATAAAATATATTAAAATATTAATCTTGTTTGACACATTATGGATATTAATTAATTTTGATTGAACAATGAAAAAAAAAACAAAATAGATGAAAGGGAAATAGTTAGTACAAAATTAATTATCCTGCGGCATTATAATGTGTAAATTGTTGATTGAATTTATAATTACCCATTGGTGTGTTTATAAGCGTGTGTGTATTAGAAAAAAAGAGAGAGAGAGAGAGAGAGAGAGAGAGAGAGAAGATAATTTACATATTTCGTTATAAATAATGCCAAATAATGCTAAGAAACGTACGACTGAAACGACGTAATCTTGTGTATAAGTTAATCTAATCTTAACAAGGGTTTAACTTTATCTTGGGGGATCCTTGTTAGGTACTTTTCTTAAATGAAAATAGGAAGGAGAATGTGAGATGAGTGGTACGTCAGTACACGTGCATTAAATTCCGTCTCGTTTTAATAAACTCATATGAGCACGTTACAAATTGTATCACCGATATTTTGACGAAATTAGTCTTAAACCATTGAACGTGTTAAGCATGTTTTATTAACATTAGTTATAACATATATATATATATATATATATATATATATATATATATATATCGATAGATTCGTTAGAAATTAAATTAAATATGTATTTTGTATACTGATTTTGTGATAAAAAATTTAAATCATAAATTTGAATCTGTCGATATCGATAGTTTTATTAAAAATTAAATTATATATTTATGATTATTCTAAAGAAAAAAAAAAAAAATTGTATTCTAAATTTCCAAAATTCATCGATATATCGATAAATTATGTTAGAAATTAAATGAAATATTTATAATGAAAAGGATTTTCAAATTCTAAAAGTCAATCGTTTTGAACAGTTGTTGAAAAGTGCAACTTAATTTTCACAACCCGATAAAACTCGATTGGTAGAAGAGGAAAGTTCTTTTTTACGATGTTATGACGTCGATAATTGCATTGCAAATGAAAGTTACTTTGGAAGATCCAAGCTCTTTGGTGAAACGACACCTTCTTCAAGGACGACTCCTTGAAACTTTAGAAGAAACAAACTTCAAAGCAATTTCTTTCACTGGTAAGAATAACGTCTCTTTCTCATTCCTCTTCTTCCTTCTTTTTTCTTCCTTTTATTTTATTTATTTTCTTCTTTTTTTTTTTGTTTTTTTCTTTTTTTGTAGACCGCGAAGATAATAAGACACTTTTCTCTCTTATGCAATCACTGTCGCAAGAAAAACGCATTAGTTCGCCATAACTTTTGATGGAAATAAATTTTTCAATTCTCTTTCAAGTTCTTTATAATTCACCAACTTATCTAAATGTTTGCTTATGTGTGTCGATATAAATCGATATAAAGTTTTTCAAACTATAACAAGAATTTGATTAAAGTAAATCTAATTAAATTTTACATAAACAGACATTTTGAGTTGCGTATGATTCAAGGTTAAATTGAACCTGTTTGGTATTTTTTAATAAAGACTACATAGTACAAGTTCAAAATAGTACAAGCTAAATGTGCAAAGTTTAAAAATCTCAACATTCATTGACGTGAAGTTTGAAATTTCGGAAAGTCTGAAAGAAAGAGGAAAGGGAAGGGATAGAGATAGAGATAAAGAAAGGGGGATAGAGAGACAAAGAGAGAAATATTCATGGTCGATTTACGTTCAGAGGTATTAAATGTTTTTTTCGGATGAACTATTCTTTCACAGGTATCTTCTCTCTTACGTCACGTGATCAGTCCAATGAATGGCCGCAAGCGACATGAGCAATGCAATTAAGGATCCATCGAGCCGCGGCCAATATTCCTCCTCGATCAACGCATACATATCGAGTTACTATGATTTACAAGGATCCCTGAGCATATCCTTTGATATCGTTCGTGAATTTTTTATGATCTTTTTAACGGTTCCATAATCAAACATTGGTCACTTCATTTGAATAAATGATCCATCTACGTGAATCTAAATGGCTAGAAACGAGCCTTCTTTTTTTCAGTTTGAAACAATTCGATATCGTGAAACAACTTTGAAAATATTTTAAAAACATGATAAACGTCATATAGATAGATCGAAGGATTCTATTTTTTTTTTTACTTATCTATTAATTATTACAGCTAAATACTCAAATCGATTTTCATTTAATTACGTACGATTATTTAGAATAGATAAATGAAAAAGAAAAACATTTTATTAGAAAAATATTTCAATTCGTCCAATGAAAATCTGCAATAACTTTAATAATTTCGGTAAAAAATGGAACAGATATTTGTACTTGTGTGGTCGATTTAAATAAAATATTTTATTTCTAAATCAAATTTTCTTTTTTTTTTCTCTCTTTTTTATCTTGTTCAATTTTAAGAGCAACTTTTTTTGTTAGCGAAGAGATCAGAGATTTTAACGATAAATATTATTTTCGTTAACAAAAAATAATTTTTGTTTTTGACGAAATAAGCGTGCTCGTAAGAAATTTTGATGGGGCAGAAGAGAAATGAGAGGGTGAGAAAACGACAATGAAAATAACGCATCTCATCGAGTGAATCCCACGTTAATACCATTGAACAAGGGACCTTGGCGTCTCGTCAATACTGTCGTGGTGTTTACCGAGCCAATAAAGACCGAGGAACAATGCACGCTACAGTAAATATCCATGCCGTTCCCCCGTTACGCAAATGCATCCCTGCCAAACTACTATTACTACTATACGAGCTATTAATGGTTTCGCTTGCGGCTAGATTCCTCTTATTCAGCCACTGGTGAACCTGGTTCAATGGTTAGTTAGCTATCTAGCATATACATATATATACATATATATATATATATATATATATATATATATATATATAAAATATATATATATATATATCGTATACGAAACTTCCTATCTCCCGTGAATCGGAGCGTAAAAAAATAATGAAGGAAATGGTGTAATCAACGGAACGCGTTAGAAGACCGTAAAAATGTAGAGTTTCGCGTTGCCTTTAGTTTACCTTGTACTGTCAGGACGAGATAGAAGAAAAAGAGTTGATAAATTCGATTCGCAAGTTGCTTTCGACGTTTTTCTTGATAGGATCGAATGAAATAGCAAGACGAGACTTTATTCTCTCTCTCTCTCTCTCTTTCTCTCCTCCTTTTTTCTTTCTTTTTATCTTTTTCTCTTTATCTTTTTTACTATCGACAATCGCGTTAGTTCAGCGGAAAAGCAGATATCGTATATACATATAGAAATACACACTTATACACGTTTATATAAAAACGTTCGTCGTATAGATGTTTCGATTGGTAGATGGAAGAAGAGATAGATAAAAATACAGATAGATAGATAGAAATACAGATAGAGAGCAGCTTTTCGTAATATCTCTCTCTCTCTCTCTCTCTCTCTCTCTGCCATTCTGTTACTTTCGTACTTCAAGGTTCATTCCTTTCGACGTATCATTATTCGTTGCCGTTTTTTCATTAGAATATGAGCTCAATGGAAGAAGTGTGGAAACAGAGAAAAAGACAGAAAGGGAGGGGAGAGAAGGAGGGGAAGAAGGGGTAGAGAGTTCGAAATATTAGCGAGTAAGAAAAGATCGATATATTGAAAATAAAATAATAATGAGCTAGTATTAAAAGAATGGTGAGTAGAATAATTATTAATGAGGAAAGGAAAAGAAGATTCTTGATTGATTGACGAGACAAAGAGGATGATAGAGGATTTTGGTTTATACGGGATGAATTATTAATTTATTTTTAAAGATTTATTCGCGTACTCGTCGATCTTCATTTTTTTTTCTTTTTCTTTCCTTTTTCTCTTTTTTTACTTGTCTATTGTTTTTCTTTTCTTCTTTTTTTTCCTCTTAAACTCGATTGCATGCCGAAAAACATTTTCAATCCTTTTTAATAATATTAACAAATCACTTTGGATGACGAAGGATTAAAAGAATAAAGGATAGAGATAGATATGAGAGTATTCGAAATATGTCCGATAATATATCGTGCATTACTACTGAAATCGAGAAAATCAAATAAATTTGATATTACGATAAAGACCACAGTGATAGAAATTGTGAAAAAAATAATTATCGTGGTAGGTGGATCGAGCTAGTTTTGGCGAGAAATGATAAATCGTTTATAATTACGGATACCACGATAAATCACGATAATTATCTACTAACGAGGGTGGATCGGTTTTCAAGGGAATAATCGATAAGGCTTCGTCGTCGTGATCACTGTTATTAATTATACGTAGAAAGGGAAAAAAGATAAACGCATATCGTTGGCCGAGTTAATGCACGTCATCTGCATCAACGTGGACATCTAATCATCGAATAATTTTACGACATGTCGTTAATAATGCTTCACGTTATAATAATCAATAATGGTCTCGTTACGTGGTGATAAGCCACCGTGGAAATGCGATTGGTTTGTGTTTGGGTTATCATTTGATAATATGAGAGAAAGAGAGTGAAAGAGCTACGATAAAACAAAAAAATAATAAAAAAATAAAAAATCGATTAAACCGAGGAGAACGTATGAAAGTTCGTTTCTTACTTGTCTGTTAATTAACATAATTAACAATCTCTAAATTAACAATAGTTGTGCATATCTCAGAATAATTTCAAGTTGCGCTCTTGGGATGCTCTCCTACACTCCAGGCACTTTGAACAGCTGTCATTTATACAGAATGAATAATTTCCGAAGGAAATATTGTATATTCTTTGAAGTCTCGGCAATAATAATCGGTAGATTTGAAAGTGCATTTTTAATTTTGTCATTATAAAAAACAAAAAAAAGTTCATGAATTAAAAATTCTTTTAATTGAGCTCAAAATTGGGTCCGGGGGGAGGGGATGTCGTCCTACACCCCACGTGCATATTTAGGGTTAAAAAAGTCGCAGACGTATTCAGCGTGTTTGTCCTTGCATTTGAATCCTTTGCATGACATAATCAAAATATACAATATAATGTATTTTGTAATACAAAATTTCCATAGACGTCATCACTATAGAGCGACATTTATAATATAAAGTAGAATTAAACGTTACTTCAAAATGATACGATAAATCTTCTCTCTTTTTGTATTTTTTTTTTTTTATTTGAAAAAAAAATAACATTTTTTTTCTTTTAATATTTGCTAATATTAGCACAGTTATTGATATATAGCACAGTTAATATAGCACAGTTGTTGATAGATTATATTTAAAAAAAAGAATTGACCGAGAGCGCAAAGGTTCAATGTTCTTTGAAAATTCGTGCGATGTTGACATAATAACATTATATTTTTTGTAAAGTTTAAAGATCATTTACGCTTTGTTATTTTTCTTTAAAATCAATAATTTGATTGGACAATTTAACGAATCTTTTTCGTACAATGCTGAAGTGTTTCTAATAGATCGTTGTTAATATTAATTGTTTTTTTTTTTTTATTTTTCATTTATTTATTTATTTTTTTTATTTTGTTATTACAATGCAATTTATGGAGTAGATCGATTGAAAGCTAATGTTTTTCTTTGGAAAAGAAATACATTTTTCTATATTATCATGCTGACGAAATGCCATGTGTTATTTTCATTATAGAAAAGTATTCATTTTTGGAACACGTACGAAACGTTCGCAAGAGGGAAATTTCTCGTGCTTATTTAGTAAGCAAAAGCGATGGAATATATAGTTAATAAAACGATGGAAGCAAGGGAGAACGTTATATACATATATATATATATATGTATATATGTGTGTGTGTATATATATATATATATATATATATATGTATATGTATATATGTATATATGTGTGTGTGTGTATATCCTTAAGAAGATCGTATTTCGTTCTTGGCAACAGCACCAACATGTATTTCTCTGTCGTCGACACAATCGTCGATCAAAGTTCCTATTTCACGATACACGATGGCAAGACGTCGAGGCGACAATGATTCCTATTACTCCCAACCTCTCGGAAGAGAAAGTTTAACTCGGCTATTCTTTTCGTAACTCCTCGCGGAATATGCGAACTATGAAACGAGTCCAAACACATGACGAGTTTCCATCTGCAAGATGTTTTCCAACTTAAAGTAAGTAGATATCTGAATTGAAGAAATGATATCACCTGATATATTTTATAGAAAAAGTTTATATGAACGAATGAAAATGTTTCTTAAGAGAGTTACTACGGTATCCTTCTTTTTTTTTTGTTTTTTTCTATTTGATTTTTTTTTAATTTTTCTTTTTTATACACATAATTTTTTCTAAATAGTAAAAAATATTTTTATAGAAGATAATATCGAATTAATACAATTTGTTATTTTGTACTATTTTATATCTTATAAAATAATAAAAATTATTTTATATTATATGTTTGTATTTTGATATAACAAAATGTTAAATTTTTGCAGATAAACGTATGAGAGCTATTAATTGCGTAAATATGTATGTACGTGTACGTGTGAGAGAGGACATAGTCTAGATCATAAACTACGTCATAGAATCGTCATAGAAACTTTTATAGAATCGTCATGGATACATTTATATTATAGAATCGTTTATAAGAATTAGTAAACATTCCTATTTATTATTTCTCTTGCTCTTATAACAGAGAAAAAATTGATTAAACCTTCAGTTCGTTTTAAACTCTTGTCTCGTTAACACAAATATTATTTATCGTCTTGAAATATAAAAGTTATAGGATTGTATGATGGAATACAAATTTCATATTATTTCAATTATATATTAAAATTTTTATATTATTTGTTAATCTTTTTTTGTTGTAAATAGCCCAATAGATTTCCATGAAATGGGATAATTCCATCGATTTTAGATACGAGAAATCGATTTAGCTGGATTTCGATTTTCGAAAAAACTCATTTAGAGAGGTTAAATAAAATCTGATAAAATATAAATGTTTTTATCATTATATGAATATGGAAAAGCTAATATACTTAATTCCTCCTCTATTCGTTTTTACATGTAATAAAATAATAATTAGATACAATTTACAAATATATAAAACTTACAAATTATACAAATGTATTCATAAGTAAAAAAGATGGCGCGGTTGACTTACAATTAGTATTACAATTTTTGAAAGTAAAGTAACAAAAATATAACTTCTTTATACTCTTGGTCATCATTTATCTTATTTAGTGATGTTCTATCTACATTTTCTATTTTCGAATTATTCTCAAAAATAGGTGACATAATCAAAAATAATTTTATAAAATATTTCGAGTTCAAGATATCTACATTAAAAGGTATAATGTATAAAAAGAAGCATATATAGTTGCTAATCCTTTCTCTTTCTCTTTCTCTCTCTCTCTGTCTCTCTCTTTCTCTTTCTCATGAACATTAGCATAAAATAATTATAGATATATATTATATATATTTACGTATGCATTCAAGCAACTACCACAAACAAGAGGAGAATCCTGCAATTTGATCGAACTTTGTGTTGGCGACACGTTCGCAGAGGGATGAAAGGGGTTGAGGCGGGGGTGGTTAGGTAGGAGTGGGAGTGAGTTTGGGTTTGACCGAAAGGGAGAGATACAGAGAGACACGTATCTCTACTGTATCCGATGTACAGAGAGAGAGAGAGAGAGAGAGAGAGAGAGAGTCAGAGAGAGGGAGAGAGAGAGAGAGAGAGAGAGAAAGAGAGAGAGAAAGAGAGAGAGAGAGAGATGTGTATGGTGCGCACCTGTGCTACGCTGTGCACTTAGCTCTCGGTCCAGGTGCGCTAATTAAACTGTAATCCTCTCGATAAGCTTCGGCTGTGCCTCGACGATTCACGTAGTGGAGTTGCTCTCATTGAACTGTCGTGAGATTTAGGGACGATTTATAGCTCTTTTCGTACTTTACTCATGTTATCCTGACATATAAATTATATGTTTCAATAATCACGGAAGGATACACGAGGACAACATTTATAAACGGGTTTGTATTATATTGATTTAGATTGTATATCAAAAAGAGAACATAATTATGTCGGAACATAAAATATATGACTAATTATTTTATTATCATTGGCTCAAAGATATGGATTGTGTAATTCTTTTTTCTTCTTTTTTTTTTTTTATTTATATCATATATTTTTATATTTAATATAAATAAAAATATATTATATATATTATGTATATATATTATTATTTGTATATTATATAAATATATATATATATATATATATATATATATATATATATATATATATATATTATAATGTTATTTGTAATGCCAATAATTTGGACAAGTCTAAAAACTGTAGAAATTTTTAAGTTAGTGTTACATAGATTTACATTTTTTAAATATAAAAAATAAATATAAGCTTATATATATATATATATATGCTTATATATATAATATATATATATTATGTATATATATATATATATAATACATACCTATGTATATGTATATAATATGTTGATACAAAAGATATATAACTTAAACCAATTGTATAATCACTGACTCTCGTAATTTATTTTGATTTGTTTTTATTTTTTTACGCTTATTTATTTTCATTTTCAACAATGTTAATACGAAATAAAATATATTTTTCAAATATAGAATATTTAAAAAAAATATAATTTAATTATATAATAAAAAATATAATAACGCGACAAAGTATTTATATACCTAAAAGAATAATTTTCGAAAATATGAAAATATAAATGTCTAACAAGATATGTATATATACTATATATATTTAATTTTGTATATAAATAAATAAATATATATATATATATATATATTTAAAAAAATATTTCATTAAACATAATGTCTTATGATGGTCGTTAAAAGAAATTACTTTTTCGATTGAAGATTAGATTTGCAATATTATTAAAAAAACCTTTATGAGAACGTTACTTATCCATCAAGAAAATACAGGAATAAGAATAAGGATATCGAATAAGAGGATTATTTGTAGCAGATAGAATGGCATCAATGGAATCAACAGTCGCGAGATCGTTCCTGTTCTTGTTCGTTAATTAATCAATTAACATTCGTATTCGGTTAAGCGGCTTTTACAGAATTTCGGTGTTAATTTTCGAAGAGAATTTAGTCGATGGACGTAAAAGACGATAGGGGCGGAGAGAGTGAGAGAGGGTAACGGGTAAGAAAGGAAAAGGGTTGTTGAAACTGAATGACCATTCGATCGGTTCGTAACATTACGTTGAAAATGGTTTTGGAAAGGTGACTGCTTGCTAAAAGCTTAGGTAACATGAGAGTGGAACCAAGTGGAAGAGAAAAGGACAGAGATAGAGAGAATGAGAGACAGACAGAGAGTGTGAGAGAGAGAGAGAGAGAGAGAGAGAGAGAGAGAGAGAGAGAGAGAGATGAACGATCATTGCGGGAATTATCTCATCGAAGATTATCAAGTCGTTCAAATCTCTCGAGACGCATCGTTGACGAAGTTGAGCTTAGCCGATGTCGTTCAACGTCAGCTCGGTTTTATGAGGGTCCTCACCTTTTCCAAGCACCGGGAGACATTCTGGATTTGCAAATCATTTCGTTCTGATCGTAAACGAAAGAAGAAAAGTTACAGAGAGAGAGAGAGAGAGAGAGAGAGAGAGAGAGAGAGAGAGAGAGAGAAAGAGAGAAGAGAGAAAGAGAGAGAGATAGGGAAACGACAAGAAAATATATTCTTTTGCGACTTCTCAGATTTATTTTATCGTACTTAAGATCTATATCGTTTATGATTTCGATGTTTTACAAGATAAATCTGATAATTTCAACTCGTTTTTTATAGTTGGAGAAAAGGAATAATTATATATATATATATATAGGAAATGGACAATAAAATAATCTCGATGATTTCTATTTATGAAAAAATATTTCTTATCGATGCGAGCAAAATTAATAGACGTTTATTCATTCTATTTCTTTTCATTATTAACGAATTATTGTTATCATAAAAATGGATTCCTTGAAAAAGAAAGGAAAAAAAGTGATAACAAGTAGATAATTATGGTCTTATTAAGAAAAACAGAAAAAACAAGAACAAGAAACAAAAAAAGAAGAGAAAGAAAAAAACACCAAAAGGAAAAAATTGAAAAAGAACAAGAAGAAAAAACAACAAACAACATTACCTCTAATAACAACAACAACAACAACAACAATAATAATAATAATAATAATGAAAAATAAAAAAAGATCTTAAATGAATGAAGTAGATATAATGATGAAAGTTCGCAACCTTTTATATTACTTGATATTTGGTATAACATTACATGTGCATATTTACGTCATTATAAAGTTGTATAATATCAGTGTAATTATAAGTTAAAGAAGTATTGTTAAGGCAGTAGAAAAATCGATCGTAGTTATCGATAAGAGAAGGTTGGTAGGCATGCTTGCGGATAAAGTTTGAAATTAATTAATCGATGCTCTCTGTTGGTGGGTGTAAAGAACGTTCGTTGCAATAAGGTAAAGAAAGTAAAGGAGAAGAGAGACGAAAGAGAGAGAGAGAAAACTGAGAGAGAGGAGAAAGAAAGAGAGAGAGAAAGAGAACGAAGGTCGACTGCTCGTTCGTCCTCTCTTTACTTCTCTACTCGTTTAATAGAACTAATTACTTAATGCTTCCTGACGCGCGGATCGGTTTAACTTTTACCGCGTTCAACTCACCGCTACTACAAGCTTTCACTCCTACACCCCCCTCCCTTTCCCTTCCTTTGCCCTTATGCTCCTAACTCCGTCCCTCTCTTCTTCCTCCCCATCATCATCACTACCACCACCACTCTTCGTTTTCGTTCCTCTCTCACTCTCTCTCTCTCTCTCTCTCTCTCTCTCTCTCTCTCTCTCTCTCTCTCTCTCTCTCTCTTCCCTCCCCTACATGTTCTCTTCTCTCTACCTTACCTTTAACAGCGCGATTTCAACTTCGATAAACCGTGGCTGAGTTTGAAGTCCTCGTCGGTAAATTCGATTCGTTTGAACGTTTTACCTTATCTCGCGGTTTAGAACATGATTTCGTTTATTCGTTAGACGAGGAACACTTTATTCAAGCGAAAGATATAATTGTATTGGAGATGAGCTATTGATTAATGTTTTCTTTTTTTTTCATAATTTTTTTTTTTCCTTTTTTTTCCACAGTTTTTCATTTTTCTTTGCATTTTTCTTTTCTTTCTTTTTTTTTTCTTTTTACTTCTTCTTTTTCTTTTCTTTTTATTTCTTCTTTTTTTTTTTTATCGATCTTGACAGAATTCTCGAGAATTTATAATATTAATAATTTTTTTTATATATGCACAATTAATTTTGACACGACAATTAGTAAGAATGTTAATGGAGAATTTCAACTTGGAGAATTTCAACTTGGAGAATTTCAATTTGGAGAATTCAATCTTGATTTGATGAATACATCCTGTTTGTGGATTATTCATAGGTACACGTATTTGACTCGTTTATTAACTCTTTGGAGTTAAGTGAGTTAAAAACTGTCCCATCTTTTACTGAGCTTTTTTTTATCCATGGGGAGATATATTTTTTAATCTCACTTTGTAAAGTTGAAGTTACTCATAGTCATACAGTTTAATATTTTATTTTATTTCGAATAATTGAAATGAACGTTATTTTCTTCATTTTTTCCATTTTTTTTTTTATTTTTTTATATTAAAAAAGAAATTCTGTGCAACTTGGATTTCCATTTTCTTTAAAAATCGTGCACCTTAAGAAGTTAAAAGAAATATACGACATAGATGTCGAAGAAAATTCAAGATAAAATTAAAAAATAAAATTCAAAAAAAAATTCCAGATAAAATTCAAGAATTATCCCTTGTAATATATTTATTATATAATTGTATGGATTAACTAACGATATCAATTTCTTCAAATATACCTACATGTATGTATATATGGATACACGGAACATGATGATGCGTGTGTGTATACAAATATATCTGTAATGTGTACCTCTACGTAAATATGTATATATACATACGTACATACATACGTACGTCTCTCTATGTATAAAAGAAGTACGACGAGGATCTTGAAATATTTCAATTTTTATTATCGATATGGAGAGATCGAAGATTTATATAGTCGAAGTTTACCATAAAGGGAAGACAAAAGTCAGACTAACATTCGCTATGGAATCTATGAAATTTTGCCGCAAAAGCTTTTGGTATATATTCTTACGGCATAGTGTCAAGAAAGATAGTAAGTCTTCGACTACTACAACGGCGACATCGACTTCCGGAAAAGAAGATATTGAATTCGAGAAGCGCGTGAATCATTTTTATCATGGGATTCTTTCTTTCTTTCTCTCTCTCTCTCTCTCTCTTTCTTTTTTTCTTTCTTTTACAGAGAATCCGCCACGAGCAAGGAAGAAGATCGTTCTCTCTCATCAAATATTCAATCGAAGTTTACAAAGCGTACGTTCGACGTGCATGAATCTCATTGCGTTTGTCTACCTTTTCTTATTTTCCATCCTTATCCCTCTTCTACCCCTTCCTCGTACCACTTTCGGTTATGAAACTCCAATTTTTACAAGTCGTTCGTTTCGCGCTTTCTTTTCTTTCTTTTTTTTTTGTTTTTGTTTTCGAATGACGATGTACGACGATTCGATAAATATTATTATTATTATTAATTTATGATAAGTATTTTGTAAAATAAATATTTTGCAAATGAATGAACGTATCTATATGAATATTATTTTGATCGGTATATAATAATTAAGCGTATTAAGTATTTCGATCTTAGTTGAGTCATTCATATTACATAATAATATTTCATTATAAATATTTAACGTATCTGTTTAAAATACTGAAGAAATGTTTAAATATATCTAAGCTTAAATAAATAATAGCCTATTTTTTTTGCTTGTTCCTCTCTTTTTTTTTCTATCGAGTAGAAAAATCATTTCTTATAGATCGTTTTTGGAGAATGACGAATGGAGAAACAATGAAACGAATTAAAAAGGGAAAAGAGAAAATGGAGAGTTGGAAGGGAGGGGTAATAAAAGAAAAAAAAATTGATCGGACATTTTTATCATTATCGTGGAATCTTCTTTTTTTTTTCTTTTTGTTCCCGTCCTTGTGCGCTTTTTTTTTTTTAATTTCATATTCTTTATCGACAACGACGAACGAGATTAAAATTAGAAGGTGAATGGAAAAAAGGGTCGATGAAATTGTAACCTTTTGTCGTTGTTCAGTCACGTCGAGAAAATTAATAACTTGAGGCTTCGCGGACGATTTTTCATCGATGCAACGAGACGTACAACATGCACACGTTGTATGTTATGTTTTTATACGAATGGATAGTCTCACACAATATTTTAATAGAAAAAGTATTAAAGAACATATATATATATATATATATATATATATATATATATATAATATATATAATAAAAATAAAAATAATAAGAAGATTATTATGTCTAACATTTTAACAGTTCTTCCTTGGCAATCTCATATTTCAATCATTTTCAAGTTTCAAATTATTATTAGACTAGCAATATGAGTATACGGTATAAAATGATTGATATATGACGAAGGGATATGAAAAATAATCAGTCGTTAAGTTAATTTAATTTTTCACATAATTATGTCAATAGTATTTTAGAGAGAATTGTTTTTACAAATCGTGTATACATATATATATATATATATATATATATATATATATATATATATATATATATATATGATATATATATTTGTTTTGTAGAAGGTGAAAAATTGCATTGATTATTGTATTCAAAATTAGCATTTTATTTTGAAAAAGAGCTTCCTTGCACAAAAATGCAGGAAAATTTCATAGAAATACGTAGCATTTAATATCATTTAATTTTGTCCTATGACATTTTTTTCGATCTCCAATCCTTTCAAAGACAGCTCGCCCCAATTCCGTGGAACATCATATATATATATATATATATTTATTATAATATATTACATTAATATATTATATATTAATTCATACAATTACGTATAAATTATTTTTGTCATTTTTATGTTGAAATATGTGGATAAGAAAAGTACAAAGAATAATTACATTCTATAGAATGTATGAAAAATTGTATGAGCGATACTTTACTTAGACTTATTTTTATAATGCATTTAATTCTATATCATCATCAGTTCATAGTCATTTATATACTTTGTCATTTATTCCATTATTTTTAATCTATTCACAAATACCGTATGAAAGTATTATAATGCCTTAATATACTTACGTACGTATTTACGTATGTATGTAGATACATATGAGGACGAATAGAGATTTTCCTTTCCTTTTATTTTTGAAAAAAAAAAAAAAAAAAGAAAAGAAGAGAGTTAACGAAATATTAAAGCCGAGATTTCTGTCTTTCTCATCTTACTCTGACGAAACGAGACTTTCAACGAATCAGTCTTTTTAAATAACGCGAGGACACGGAAGCCCAGAAGTGAAGAAAAATTAGAAATAATAGCGAACAGTTTGCCGACGTCTGGCTTATGGCGACGTAATTTTTGCTCTATCGTCGTCATTCTCAAATACTTAAATACGTACCTGTATATATGCATACATGCATACATACATACATACATATATATATATATATATATATATATATATATATATTCCAGTTACTTATGTATATACTTCATACCTGCGGCAATACGTACATTGCGCTCAAAAATGGCATGCGAGTTTCGCATTCTCTCGTGGTTATTTTTCTTCGTTTGCGACAGGGACTAGAAAAAAGTACGCTTGAGTAAAGGAAGAAAAAAGAAAAAAAAAAATTTTTTACTACGATGAGGTTAAAAATTATTTTCCACGTAATCCCTCCTAGTTACTACCACAGTGAACAGATAAAGGTCTTCTTACATTTCAAACTCCAATTCCATGGAAAATTTTTTACTATAACTTTACTTATTTTATTCTATTTAATTTTTTCTTCTTCTTTTTTTTTTTTTTTTAATTTTTTAATGCTTCACCTCTTCTTTTACTTTTCAGCGTAACAAATACATGCATAGATACATATCTTGTACGTTTGAGCACGCACGCTTATGCAGTATGATTCGTTTACATGAAAACGTTCGAACATCTCATGACGTATGAGCGTGTTAACGTTTGAATATATGGAGAAAAGAGAAAAAAAAGAAAAGAAAAAGAGAAAGTTCATTGGAAAACAGGAAAATGAGATCTTTTATTATATTTTTGTTTTTTTTTCTTTTTTTTTTCTTTTTTTATATTTCTCTATACCACTATACCACCTACTTTGTTCTTTGAACATTGTGAACGTTATAAATTATTCCTGGCAAAATTCCGGCTCATAATAATTTTGAATATATCTTTTTTCGAATGAAAAGAAAGACAAAAAAATCCGAGAGAAAAAGCATTTGCACCGGGTTTTTTTTTTTCTTTGACGTGTGCGCAGTGTAAGAAGAATAAAAAAAAAAAAAAAAAAAAAAAAAAAAAAAAAAAAAAAGAAAAGTAAAAGAAAGAAAACGCCGTGCTTGATTTTCTTTCTTTTTTTTTCTTTATTTATTCTCTTTTTTCTTTTTCTTTTTTTTTTTTTTTTTTTAATTTTTATTTTCACAGACAAACGAGCCGATAAACGGTGGAGTATTCTTTTGGATGTCGCTTTTGTTTTTGTTGTTGTATAGTTGTTTGTTGGGTGAATCAAATGAAAACGAAGACAGGCGCTCCCTCGTATGTGAAATCATTTTAGAATCGATTTGTTTTTTCCTTTCTTTTTTTTTTTATATTATCTTTTCTTCTTTCTTTTTTGTTTTTATTTTCTTCATTTATCTCTCCGTCCGTTTTTAGCCGTTTTTCTTCTTGCCAACTCTTTCGCTCATCGCATTACACGACGTGTAACGTCGTGTTTCACGTCAAAACCGAGAAGCCGGTTGCTTGCGAAAAGCAACGAGTCGATTCTTCTTTGTTAACGTGGAATGATCGCGTTTGTTTCATTTCTGCTACAATTCTTGTTAGTGTGCTGAAGCGTAAAGGGTTTTACGTTACAAAACTTAAATGTCACGCAAAAGTGAGTCATTCTTTACTATCATCACAAAATTTCAAGAAAGCGAGACACAGGAGAAAGAAAGAGAGAGAGAGAGAGAGAGAGAGAGAGAGAGAGAGAGAGAGAGAGAGACAGACGTAAATTTGATTTAAACTTGACGATATGAAAGTACATAAAAGTAAATTTACAAAAAGTTCATAAGTTAAATTGAAAATAAGAATTAAAATAATGATTAAAATTATTATAAAATTAGAATTGAAAGAATTTTTTATCTAAAGTCAATCGATCGTTTTTCAAACGTTAATATCAGTTATATCAATAAAAAATAAATATATTTCTGAATTTAAAATTATAAAGAAATATATACATAATTAAGTATTTCATCATTCGCAATTTATTATATATACGAATTATAAACAGGAGATTATTAAGTATATCTAGTCATTAATAATCAACGTGCTTGTATATAATAAGTCGATAAATTAAAACACTCCTTGTTCGTAGGATAAATTATTCACAATTAATTATTCACTTGTTATATATTCATAATTATTTATATCATATCTTATATTAGAAGTAAAAATGTATTCGCGCTCAAGCAAAATCGTTTAAAAAATATAATAATATCGATATGTGACTTACGATTGGAAGGTGTGTCAGGAGCTGCAGTTGCTGAAAAAAAGAAAAACAAATCGAGAGATTAGATAAGCTAAATATAATACAATAAAATATAATAAAACGATTATCATATTATATTCATTATCGATTGTAATTTTTTTAATCACTCGTTGTAATATTTACTTTAAAAAATATTTTTCGAAGATTTGTATTCAAACATTTCATTTTAATTGTAATTTACATGCATATACTTATATATAGATAATATATAAATCATCATATTATATTTATTATTGATTGTAAATTTTTTAATTACTTCGTAAAATTTACTTTGAAAAATATTTTTTAAAGATTCACTTTCAAAAATATCGTTATTATTGTAATTTCATTTTAAACTTTCTATGCATATACTTATATACAGATAATATATAGATAATATATAGATAAATGTATACGTATTTGTGGATAGAATATTTGTAATGTTAGTGTTCTCTCTCTCTCTCTCTCTCACTCTCTCTCTCTCTCTCTCTCTCGTTTGATTAAATCGAATTAAATCGTCGATATCGACTTCAGCGTGACTAGCAATAGAGAAAAAGATCTTGAATTGAGAATCTCGAAGAAAGGCAGATAAATAGAGATAGAAAATGAGGAAAGAAAGATTGAAAAGAATCGCGAGTCTTATAACTTTCGTTCCTTTCTTTTCTTGTCTTTTTTCTTCCTTCCTTTCTTTCTTTCTTTCTTTCTTTCTTTCTCTTTTTTCGTGGGTGAGTATGAATCGTATTACACGAGGAGGAATACCCCTTCTTCTCTTCTTTTTCATCCTCTTGAACCATCCAAGACGTCGTTTCCTAATAAGCGAACCGTGTCGCGTCTACTTCCTTTCAGACACAGCCAACCGAACGAAAGAATGAAGAAAAAAGGAGCGAGCGAGATGGAGAGTTGTAAATGAGCGACTAAAAAGGCGACACGAATCTCGCGAATAGTAACGTCGAGACTGTGAATGACGAAGATGACGTTATTCCGAAGAACGAAAAGTATCCTTCTTCTTGTTCCTTTTCTTTTTCTTTTTTTTTTATTTTACTCTTTTTTATTCCGTTCTTTTGGAAATCTTTTCACCAAAAGCATTTTTTATCAGGCATATTTATCATAGAACGCTTATTATTGCTAGCTTCTCAAAATGAAAAGAACTCTTGTTGATTGCATATTATTTCTTCTTCTATTTTTTCAAAATTATTATATTATTATTTTTCTTATTATTATTTATTATTTATTATTATTTATTATTATTATTATTATTATTATTATTATTATTATTACTATAATTATAATTTATTATTATTATCTTATACAATTATACATAGAGAGAAAGATCGGATGATTATAATTTTATATAATTTAATAACATGTATAATGAGATTTCTAACTATTGGGGGAAGCTGTTTAGAAAAAAAAAGAAAAAAAAAAAATTTTTTTGCTGGTTACACATTTTTTCAAAATTAATATTATTATTATTATTATTATTATTATTATTATTTCTATTGTTATTATATCATTATTTTTATTACTGATATAAAATTTATTGATTGGAAATTTATTATGAATATAAAATTATGTATAAAGAATGTAATCGATTATTATAATTTTCATAACTTCTAATAACATTTCTGACTATTGTTATCTTTTTATTGAGAAGATATAATTCCTACTGATTTATTAATGACATATTATACGCACTTCTTCTTCTTTCAAAATAATAATAATAATAATTATTATTATTATTATTGATATCGTAGGATCATATATAGAACGATAGATGATAATTTTTATAATAATGCAGAATAACATTTTTATTTAACAATTTTAAACGATTAACAGTTGATAGCTAGGTCAGATTTGATAAAAAAAAAAAAAAAAAAAAAAAAAAAAAAGAAAAATTTGACGTCTTCTCGTTTCTCTATATAAGGAAGAAGTAAATGAGCTTGTCTCTTTCGTAGTATACGCACATGTACATGTTAAAAGTGAAAGAAAGTCAGGTAGTTCGGTTCATTTTTGACCTACTTGGAAGATGCGAACCATCTGTATCTATCTCTCCTACCAGACCCTCGTTAACTAGGCTGGTTAAGGGTGAAAAGTGGGCCAGATTACTTTTCCAAGCTTTCTACCACCTATTTCCTTCATCTCTCTCTCTCTCTCTCTCTCTCTCTCTCTCTCTCATTCTGTCTCTGCTAACAGATTTCTTCTCCCTCTCTTTCTTTTTCTCTCTGTCTCTCTTTTTCTCTCTCCTTCCTCTTTCCATCTTCTCTCCTTTTTTTTTTTTATAATTCCAACTTCTTTCTTTAAATCCCTCGACAAGATCCTCTACTCGAGTCATTCCTTTCGAATTTTCCACGTTCTAGATAAACTAGAGGAATCTCTTTAATCTAACATTATTTTCGTTCAAAGGCATACAGATTTTCATCGAAAGTTTTTCCTTATGGACGAATAAAAATACGTTCTGGGATGTAGACGGACATAGAAAGAGAGAAAGAGAAAAAGAGGGAGAGAGGAAGAAAGGGAGAGAAGAAAAGATATTTTTATGCGATTTTCATATTTGTTTTCAATTATTTTTTTCAATTTTTTATTTCTCTTTTGTTTTCTTTTATTTATTTCTTTCTTTTCTTTTTTTTGTTTTGTTCATTCATCCCTTTTGAATTAAAATCTTTTATATTCATTAAACACACAATTATCCTAATTATAAAAGTACTTCGAACGAGACGTTCTTTACGTCAATATGAATTCTTCATTGTCCTATGAACTATAGCTATGCTATGTTATTACCAGCTACGAACTATTGTTTTTACACTCAAAGAGTATAATTAATCTTTCGTTTCGTGTTTATGAGATTTCCTACGATACATAGATCGTTATGTGTTTATGAGCGAACGCAGAATGGAATAAAAAATCGATGAGAAATCGGTAAAAAAAATTGTTTTTGTCTCACTCTCTTCCTCTCTCTCTCTCTCTCTCTCTCTCTCTCTCTCTCGTTATATTCGTCGATTCGTTGATACAGTTTTTCTTTCTCTCTCCTCTTTTTTTCCCCCCATTACCGATAGTTTCCGCGTATCTCGTTTTCTCGTTACCCGCATCGGCTAACGCATATATTGTTCTTCATTTAAATCTAACGTTAATTACTTGACTCCCACCTCCGTGCATTGCCCTTTCTCCCGTGTTTTTCGTGTAATTAAAAAAAAAAAAAAAAAAAAAAAAAAAAAATTAAAATTAAAAAAGAAATAAAAAGAAAAGAAAAAGTAAAAAATAAAAAATATAAGATAAAAGCAGAAATGAAAACGAGGAAGAAGGAAAAGAAGGATAGAATGGGAAGGGAGGGGAAAAAAAAGAAGAAATTAGATAAAGGGAAGAAAAGGAACAAACCAAAGGAAAAAAAGAAATAAAAGAATATACGAAGAAGTAATTTTTTAACGTCACCGCCACGCCAGCCATCGTCTTCAACTAATTTTCCTTTTTTCGATCCGCCCTTTTCTTCTCTTCTCTTCTCTTCTCTTCTCTTCGGTCGTTCTTTAATTGCCTTCGTCCCTCGAGTCTCCCTTTAAGATTTACGCATCGCGTCTTTTTAACGCCACAGAATATCTTTTCATTTCCCTCCAACAAGATTTATGCTATTTGCGTGAATTTTTTTCATTAAATATCGCGGACTTGTCCATTCCTCTGTCGTCGTTCGTCTATGTGCGAAAACAAGGATAACGGAAAAATTCAATTATTCAGTCGTTCTCGAAAAAAAGAAAAAAAGAAAAAGAAAAGAAAGAAGAAAGGAAAAAAAAATATAGTAGAAAGTTAGAGTACCAAAATTTCGATCGATCATGAATCGAAATGGTTATTATCGCATTACGTTACGTTACGTGACATATACCTTCGGTTAGATGAACAGTTCGATAAAAAAAAAATATTCGATCGACGAGAATCTCGTTCCTACGGATTGAATTCTCGATTCCACGACGACTGGATACGTCCAATCGCATTTTCAACGCGACCGAAGAATCCGATTTTGAAAAATCGTAGTGGCGCCGGACGAATTCATCGATTGGAACGAATTTCGCCTTTTTTTGTTTCTTTTTCTTTCTTTCTTTTTTCTTTTTTTTGTTTCATCTCTTTCTCGTTCATCTCTCTCTTCTCTTTTTCTTCCACATATATTTTTTGTTTTGTTTCGTGCTTAATCGATTGTACGTTTAGAAATTTCGTCGATCATTGACAAGTTCATTCGTCGACGAATACGCTTGCGCATTCCTTTTAATACTGAAAAGATCCTTTTAACATTATTCAGATTGTTATCTTACGTATAACGAAATTATATATATATATATGTGTAGGTTCATATAATGGTATATGCGTTAGAAAATTATAATAATGTTAGTTATAGTAATATTATTCGAAAGATATGCTGTAATATTTTCATCGTCAAAATGTTTGTCCTAGTCGAATGTTTGAATTATGTATAGTAATTATTCGATGCATTGAAAGCTCTAACTAATAGGACTCATTGCTTCTTCCATATACTTCAACAAGCGGGTTGATTATACGCTTCTTCCCTAATTAAGCTTAACCTTTTACATATATACATACACATACTCACTCTCTCTCTCTCTCTCTCTCTCTCTCTCTCTCTCTCTCTCTTTCTCTCTCTCTCTTCCTCATTTCCATCAACATTTTCACTATCATCACCGTCTCTTTCCCATCTTCGAAGTTCTCCTTCTCCGGACTTCTTCGCGTGCACAGACCGTAAATAAAACGTGTTTCGCCGTTTCTCCGTCGCTAGCTCACCCTCCTTTACCAACAGCCAACTCTCTCTAGAGCATCTTTTCCCTTTTGCTAGAAGAACCGTCAGTTGCATTTCGACGAGAGATATTTCTCACAGACCGCTCGTGAATTTCTTCTTCGCAATTTCTTCATATTATTCTCTCTCTCTCTCTTTCTCTTTCGCTCTTTCCTCTCTCTCTCTCTCTCTCTCTCTCTCTCTCTCTCTCTCTCTCTATCTATCTATCTATCTATCTTTTTAAGGTAAAGCAAGAGAGAAAGGAGATACGAAAGATTTTGCCTCTTTCCTTTTACAACTTCCCCCCTTTATCCGTCATATAGTGCATTCTTTTTTACTTCTCCCCTTCTCGCTCTCTTTCTCTCTTCCTGCTCCTCTTTCTCTCTCTTTCTTCTTGTTCCTCTTCTCTTTCTCTCTCTCTCTCTCTCTCTCGCGCTTTAATGCCTTCTGCCATATATCCTTCTCTCTCTTTCTCTCTCTCTCTCTCTGTCTCTTTTACTTTCATGCCTTCTATCATATATTCTTCTTTCTCACTCTTTCTCTTTCTATTTCTATTTCTATTTTTCTTATTCTCCACTCTTTTTACCTTCTCCACCGCCTTTCGTTGCTCTGTCTCGCCTTTATATCCGACTTCCGTCGAAAGAACGATTTTACGTCATGGATTTACGGGGCTAATAAATCACCGCGAATATTTTCGAATCCTCTCGAAAGTACCAGTAAGATACTTTTTCTTCTACTTTTTCTCTCTCCATCTCCCTATATCTCTATCTCCCTCTCTTTTTCTTTCTCTTACTTTTTTCGTTCTTTTTTTTCTTTCTTTCTTTCTTTCTTCTTTTTCCTTCTTTCTTTCTTTCTTTCTTTCTTTTCTTGTCGATCTATCTTACATCCTTGCCTCGTTCCATATTCATTTATATTATTTTTCCATAATTTCGCGATATTGAGAGATACAAAATGATGTTATTGAATTGGAATAAATCTTGAAATTATTCAAACGAGAGTCGAAACTAATTGAACGATTTCTTTCTCTCTTCTTCTCTCTCTCTCTCTCTCTCTCTCTCTCTCTGTGAGCGACAAAACGTTCGTTATCTTTGTTATTTTCTATTTTTTATTCCTCTAACATGTCGGTATCTATATACGTATGTATACGTTAACTGGAGCTTTTTTGAGCTTTAAATAAAAAAGCCAGAAAAAAGAGAAAGACATAGAGAATTGTTCGATCCATCTGAATTTCAATTTGTTCGAAGTTACTTTACGTTAAATAAAATCTCTCTCTCTCCCTCTTTCTCTCTCTCTCTCTCTCTTTCTTTCTTTCTTTTATGATGAACTTGCGGTGGTTAGTAAAAGAAAAAAAAATATTCTTTGTAGGACATTCAATCGGATAAATATGAGTAATTTGCATATACACAAGTGTTTATATTCTTTCTAAAGGAGTGAAAGAAAAGAGAGGAAGAAGGAAGAGTATAGAGAAAAAGAGAGAGAGAGAGAGAGAGAGAACGGAGGAGTGAAGGAAAAAACAGGCAAGCTCGAATTTCTCTAATGAAACAAGTCGAATGTGAATGATTTCTTTAAATCATTTTACAATAAACAAATCGACGTGGTTTTAAACAAAAGGAAGAAAGAGAAAGTATCTATGATGGGAAATAGATATATATGTATATATATATATATATTTGTGTGTGTGTGTGTGTGTGTGTATGTATGTATGTATGTATGTATGTATGTATGTGTATAAGAGACGGGGAGAGATAGAAAGAAATGGAAAAAAATGGTCAGACAGCTTTTAAATTTTTCGATACATCCATCAACGAGATATCGAAACAAAATGGTTGCATCCATTAGTTATTTTCCTGTGTAGAAAATAATGTCAAAGTGATGATATCGATCGTGATATCTCTATATAAATATATAAATTCTTTCGCATTATTTTGATGATTTTTCGTTGGAGTTATTGAAATACTTGCAATAAATTAAGAATTAAAATTCATTAACCATTTTAATTCGGATCCGGTATTATTGTATAAGCTAGGATCGTTAATTGAATTATATTGTATTTTAAATTTGATGGAAATAATTTTAAAAGAGGCTATTTTGATCTTCATTCTTTTCTTTTTTTTTTCTTTTTTTTTTTTTAATTCGTACGAACACTCATAAATTTTTCCTATCGTCGATTTTCTTTCGACGACGTTCGAATAATCTTCGATCATTGCGTGAAAGTCGGTATATTGAGTTTTGAAGAGTTATTTTGTAATTAGCGTAGACGGCCGAGATTTTAGTGGATTGCCAAAGAGGATTCACTCCGTTATGTTATTTGCTCATTACACGCCCGAAAACAGACGACCGACGATGTTTGCATATTATAATGTATGTAAATGCCGAAGTCTCAGTGGAGAAGTAAGATTGAGATAGTAACATTCGTTCGTTCATTTCCTCTTGCTCTTGAGCTTGCGCTGTCTCTGTCTCTTTCGCTATCTCTGTCTTTGTCTCTGTCCTCTGTCTCTGTCGTTGTCGCTCGCGTGCACACATCGTAGGTTCTGATAAAATATTTGACTAACGGGGCTTCCTTAGATTCACTTATGTTGGGAAATAGTCCCTGGGTATGGATACTCCGATGAAAAGAGATGGACCACTAAAACGAGAGAAAGAGATAGAGAGACAGAGAGAGAGACAGAGGGAAATATATAGTAGAACTTATGCAAAAGCTCATATCAGAGATAGTAGAAGAAACAACGTGCCCTCCCTCCCTCCCTCCTCCTCACTCTCTCTCTCTTTCTCTCTCTCTCTCTCTCTCTTTCTCTCTCTCTCTCTCTCTCTCTTTCTCTCTCTTTCTCTTTTATAAAGTTCTCCTATGTAAATTTTCCGGTGAAATTGAAACACGTCGGTTTTACTCTCGACATAATGGATTCCTTTTTGAACTCTAACTTGTTTTCCGTGCTCACTGGCACGCAATGATCCTCGAAATGTGGCGTTAGTTCCATCGAAATGCTTTTTTTTCTCTCGAAGAAAATTTTCCAAGTAGTAGAAGTCGCATACAATCTACATCGTATGCGGGTATATGACGCATGCAGGTTACATGACGTCATCAGAGATAAAATTTACTTGATGCATATACGCGAAAGAATCTTATTTTTCCATTTTCCTTTCTTTCTCTTTTTTATTCTTCTTATGTCTTTTGGTATTCTTTTTTTCTTTTTCTTTTTCTTTTTTTGATTTTGTTTTCGTTTTGTTTTAATTAAATGATTCCGATTACGAATCCAATGAGAATCGTAGTTAACGCATTAACGTTGAGAGATCGTCAGAAGCTTTAAGAGACGCATTCGATTTATGATGTATCGTTAAAATAACGTCGCCGACAGTCTGTTCGTTGATCGTGTTTTTTACGATACTCGTATACGACAGATGAAAAAACAACACGATAGGATGATGATATAAAAGAAAAAAGATAAATAGATAGCTAGGTAGATAGATAGATAGATAGATAGATAGATAGAGAAATAGATAGATAGATAAAGAGAGAGAGAGAGATAGATACAGAGAGAGAGAGAGAGAGAGAGAGAGAGAGAGAGAAAGAGTGGAAGGGAGAAAAAAAAAATGAATGGGATGACTCGCCAACATACAATTTCTAGATTTCGAGGGAAAAATGTTTATCTCTTGCATCCCCGTCGAACCCTCTTGAAATCTGCTCGATGGATTTCGAGGCGGACCTTTCGAGTGACTCTCGAGACTCTTTATCTCTCTCTTTCTCTCTCTCTCTCTCTCTCTCAAATTCCGAGCCGAGCCGAGCTGAATCGTAACGGCTTCGGCTTTTATCGACGTATTCCTGATTCATTTTCGAATTGGGCCATGAGAGTCAACCCCTCTCTCTCTCTCTCTTTATTAATAGGCGTTTGTCTCATGCCAGAGGATCGTTCTACACAAACGAAACCTTTGCGCAGCCGATAACAGGCGTATTGTAATTAACGACCATTTCCGTTTTTCACTGACTCTCGAACTCGACATTTTCTCATTCGTTACGACAAAGATTTTTTTCTCCTTTTTTTTTTCTTTTTCTTTTTCTTTTAAGGAACAAGGATCGTCCTTATCTTCGTTTTTCTTTTTTCTTTTCTTTCTTTTTTTTTTTTCTATGAAGAATTTTATAAAATTAGTATTTTCTTTTTTTTCCTGTTCATTTTTTTTTTCTTTTTTTTTCATCTCAGATAAGACCAACAGCACTTGGCTTATATAGGATATATATAGAAACAAGATATGGCAAGTTAAAAAAGAAATATTATTTTTTTATTAATTATCGCAATATTTTTCTTTTTCTTTTTCTCTTTATCATACCACACGTTATATTTTCGATTTCTCTTTATAAAAAGTTTCGAGAGGATACATACATAAAATTTCAATAATTCATGAAATGAAATTTCGATGAAAAGTAACTCGCTATTGACAGTAAGTAAATAGATCTTATGGAAGGACAAAGTGCTCCTCGTTGAAATCATTCAAATTAGAAGGTAGTATATGTCGATTAATGATCCAGAAACAAGCTCGTTTATATTTTCTATAATAGCTTTCCTATTCTCCTCTCTCTCTTTCTCTCTCTCCCTCTCCCTCTCTCTCTCTCTCTCTCTCTCTCTCTCTTTCGTACATGTAGTCATACCTCTAAATCGATATTTCATTTTCTGAAGAAAGGCTATGTGTAAAGTTATAAACACGTGTATACACATACGTGTTACGTGTCTAGCACGATGTATGTGTTTTTTTTTTCTTTCTCATATCGTTCCGATCGATAGAGAACACTATTAACGTTTATCGTTTCAACGATAACAATTCGATCCTATTAAATTCTTTTGATTTATACTCAATAAGAGCTTTCATCGACTCATCATTACGCGTTCTACTGTTTATTATGTTCACTGTATC
>NC_060957.1:8352661-8355161 GCF_910589235.1 Vespa crabro
TTTCATTTTCTAATATCAGTAAACATTTCTGAATACGTAAGTTGCATTTTTTAAGAAAGGAGAATATATTAAGGCATACCGTTATGTTTGGCTTTGCGATTAACGTTTCTATACCGAGAGATAGTTGCAATTTTATTTATTTATTTATTTTTTTTTTCATTACTTTTTTCTCATCTTTTCGATTAATCTTGTCCTTTCGATCTTGTTCTTAGATCGTAAAGTTAACTACACGATGTGATTTATATCATCATTGCTTCTGATTGGACTTACATTTTAGATCATTTATGTCTCTTACGATATTAATAGGAACGAAACAGACCAATGAAGAGTTTTAATTTGATCTGTTTTAATTCGATATATTATAATATGTAATAAGTTTTCTAATCAATAGTTCTTTTTTGTTTTTTTTCTGTTTTTTTTTTCTTTCTTCTGTGTTTATCATAAACCTTGATCATTGCTGTAATAGAGTTGGAAATATCTTTCCCTCCCCTTTAATAAAACCTTCTTCTTTGATCATATTTTCCGTCTTGCGTTTGCCTCTTTTCCTTTTCTTTTTCTTTGTTTTTTTTTTTCGTATACATCGTACATGTCTACAAATGAGATTTTCCGATATGCATATATCGAAATTGCTGAAATTCGTTTCTGTTTCGGTTAAGAAATCGGCAATCACATTTACTGATATTCTCGTATGAGACAGAATTCTAAAAAAATTTAATGGAACTATAATTTGACATTTCTTGGTTTATATATTTTGTTTTTGTTTTTCTTTTTGTTCTTTTTTGTTTTTTTTTTAGCTTTGATTAACTTCAATGATGTTAATCAACGAAGTTTCAATCGTGTTAATCTCTTAATGTATAATCATTACTCTTTGAAAGCACATATGAGAGCAAATATGAGCTTTGAGTATCGATCAGTATTATGGACAATGCATTGTCGATTTGAAATGTGTAATAAATTACATTTAAGGTGTAAGAAATCCAATCATCTGTAATACACTTCTTCCTACATTTCTTGATTTATATATATATATATTTTTTTTGTCGTTTCAATATATTAAGAAGAGCCTTCTAATTGAATATCATGTTCTCCGCATTAATCGAATGATTTAACATAGAACTAAGACATCTTTTTTTTCCCCTATACTTTCAATTTCTCGTAGAAGTGCATTTAGCATGCTTTTGAGTTATTTCAAAACAAAATTTTTAAAGATTAACAAATCTTTTTTAGTTTCGTCATTTACATAGTGATTAATTGTTTTTATTACGATTTACTAATTTTATTACTTGATCTGCTTCTATGATGTTAGAATTGTTGTTAGTGAGGGGGAGGGGAAGGACAGGAGGAGGAGGAGAAGGAGGAGGTTTTATCTATTAAAATTTTTTAAATGCTTTTTTTTTTAATCCGCTTTTGTCGCTTTACGTTATCTTACGTTATCGGCAAAGGACATTGTAAAGTGTTAAAGAATTTTCGAAGAGCTAAATGAAAGAGTCGAAATTGAATTTTCTATTAGATACTTGGTTTAGATTAATAGCTTTATATTTATCTTGAAACCGAGCGTTTGAGATAAATTTTTTTTTTCTTTTTTTTCATTATTTATTCCATCCATAATATTTGATATATTTCGTATTAGAGTTTCTATATTTTTAGAGTACCTGTCGAGATATCATTCTTCTTTACACAGCAAACTCGTGAATTTCTTCGTTTGATAAGTAGATTCGGTAAACAGTATCATCGTATTTTATCTTGTTTTTTTTTCTGTTTTTCCTTTTTTTTTTTTTTTTTTATTTTAGATATGTCCTCTGGTTGAACGTATGTAAGTACATCCGCTTCCGAAAGCTAAGTATGAATGTATATCAATTGATAATTTGGCGTCGTATAAATTTGCTCCGATGAATGTAGTTTAAGTAATTGTTTGGATATTTAATTGATCGAGTTTTTTTTTTTTTATCAAAGTTATTCAATCAATCAACTTTACGTCGTACCCCTTGAACAAAAATAATTTCTTCACGGAGTCAAACATTATTGTCGATTATTTCGTAAGAAATTATATCTGTTGTTTAGAATGAGTTTAGAATAAGATTTGCAGCCTAATCGGAATCATGATTTATTTATTTCTTGAGAACATTTGAATGAAAGGCGTCCTTGTTGTCAAAAACACTTAGAGGGGTCGACGCTTTGTCGAAATTGTCTGATTTATCACGGACAGGATGTATATTCTTCTAATGCAAACGTAAATATACGTTTCTACAATGTATATACGCTTATATATTTTAACGAGTAATATGCACTCGTTAGCAGTCACTCGTAAAGACGTTTTATCTCGACAAGAGTGTGCGTCGAATTCCGATGTTCATAGTTATCATCTAACTTCATAATTTATCGACTTTGCCGATTAATTTTATTTTTGTTAATATTACTTCTCTCTTTTTTTATTTTATTTTATTTTAACACGGCAATAATTAATAAGCGTAAAATTTTCAAACTATTCACGAACCGAATT
>NC_060957.1:8360161-8375161 GCF_910589235.1 Vespa crabro
ATATATATATATATATAGGATGTTCAAAAAGCATGAGATCAAACTTATATCACATATTATTGAATTCAAATGAATGAAATAAGTTCATATAAACTTATGTCCAAAAATACTTTATTGAAAAGATATTTGCTTTTAAAAATACGTATGTGTATGATTTATTTCCATTCGTCGTAATTAATGATTGCTGAATTCTTTCTTTCGTTTTTTCCTTTTTTTTTTTCTTTTTTCGTATACGTATTATAATTCTCAATAACTGAGTTATTATTTAAATGAGTTGATTTATAAAAATACGATAAAAACAGAAGATGAAACTTTGAGAATTTATTCCAAATTCATTTATTATTATATTCAAATACAGTTGGAATATTTGAAAGCAATTTTTGGACAATCGCTAATTCGATGAATGGAAATTTGCATTTTTACAGAAGTAAAACTTTTCGAACATTTCTAATAATTCTCATAATAAATCATAAATATCTTTATCTCAAAAGGAAGCATTTTCTGACATAAGTTAATATGAACTTTTTTCACCTATTTGATATCAATAATACATAGTATACATTCGGTTCCATGCTTTTCTGAACACTCTGTATATAAACATTACAGAATTCGAAGGGATCAAAAGTATAACCTGTGGTGTACTTTGAAAAATAACTTTTCATTGCTGACTTTAATAATAATTGAAGAGAGGAAAAAAAAGAAGGAGGTAAAAAAAAAGGAATTGCATTCAATCGACAAGAACGTCATTGTTATTTTTCAATTCTTTTTCCTTTTTTCTCTTTTCTTCTTTTTTCTTCTTTTTCTGTTTTTTTTCTTTTTTTTTTTTTTAATATTCTTCGCAGATACATAAACAATTCTTGTTCAATACGGTTCAGTAATTATTTTTTTCTTGTTTCATCTATACGAACGTATGTTCGGATTGAATTTTGATTCGTTGAATAACAAATGTAGGAACGAACGAACGAACGAACGAATGAACGCACGCACGTATGCGAATAAATGAACGAACGCAAGCGGATAAACGAATGAAAGAACTGATGTCAGCGAATTGTTATTTTACAATCTATATAATTCCAGCTACTTGTCGTTTAAAGTTACAATAGAAGCAGGTAGCTTCGATTCATAATTAACCAACGATTTAATTCCCGTAACAATACATATTTTATTCGTTCATCCTTTTCTCTCTATCATCGCTGACCCATCCCCTCCCGCGGTCCCTTTTCCATCTCCCATACTCTATACCCCTCCGCCCCCAACCCTTTACTTTTATTCCCTTCTTTTTCTGTTATTCTCGATCGGTGAACGATACGAGGGCGCGAATTTTATACGTTACTATCATAAAATCAAATACACGAGTTTTTCTTCCGACGAACTTTATAGCCATCGGTTATTATATATCGCGATGGATATCGAAAACGACGCGGGAAATTATAATGGATATTATATAACATAAAAGTAACGATATGTGTATTCGAGAGTATATAAGCACGGGAAATTCTGTTATAATAAATAATTTATTTCATTTTATTAAACGGCACGATATAACAACGCGATGTGCATCATAGAGAACGTTTGATTGAGATAATAAAGCTGGGAATCATCTCGAACGTGTAGATATTCACACAAGTATGAAAGGACGACGGATTTGATGTAATTGAAAGTGAAATATCGCGTTGTACGTGCAAATTACGAGTAAGATTATTAACGAACAAACGAGCGAATGAATGAATTAGGCGAATTAAAAAAAAAAAAAAAAAAAAAAGAAAAGGAAAAGAATTTTTCTTTTTTTTTGTTTTGTTTTTGTTTTAATTTTAACTTTAACACGTCAGTTTTAAAATATATCTATATTTTTATTATATTAATAGAAAAGAAGATTTCTCAATGAGCATTTAAATAATAGTGATATTAATTATTGACGTTGATAACACCAATGTATGTGTGTATCTTTGTCTTGTGTTTACATAATTATATTATTATATTCATTTGTAACACATATAATTATTATTGATAATGTCTTATTATATTAAATCATTAATTAATAAAAAAATATTAATTATCGTTCGGAAATACTCCATGATTGTTTTCTAAAATTCATTTCTATTTCTTTTCCTTCTTCCTTTTTTCTTCTTTTTTAATTTTTTTTTTTTTTGTAATCTGTTTTATTCTTCCTTTTCAATTTCTTTTTGTATTTTTTTTTTATTCTTCTTTTTTATGGACGTTTACATTTCGAAGAATACAATTCCTAGAATCGTATCGAAGTATGGTTCGAGGTATGTATCGATCGTCAAAGGAAAGCATGCAACGCGTTGTGTTAAAAAATTACACAAGGCGCGCAGGTGTTCCGAGGAATTATGTAGATATGTATGTATGTATGTATGTATGTATGTATGTATGTATGTATATACGTACGTCGAGTGCGAATCGTCGGTAATGATCGTTTGGCATGAATCGAGAAGAAGAAGAAGAAGAAGAAGAAGAAGAAGAGAGAAAGAGAGAAAGAGAGAAAGAAAGAGAGACAGAGGGGGAGGGAGAGAGAGAGAGAGAGAGAGAGAGAGAGAGAGAGAGATTGAGTTTTCAGCTGAGCAAAGATTGACATCACTTCGATGCGCATTCCAAAGCGTTGAATCACAGAAGAAAGTGCTCGAGTTGATAGCCAATGATGAATAGATAGACATACAAGTGTCACACACACAAACACATAAATATGTATATATAGGCGCGCATACACATACATCATTATCAAAATGGATTCGACTAATAATTAAGCTTCGAAATAAGTCTGACGTATTTCATCGAGTATGCGTTAAATAAAGAGAAGGAGGATTCATCGATGTGAAATTTTAAGTCGTTCACTCTTGAAATAGAAAAAAGAAAGAAAAAAAGAAAAAGAAAAATCAAGATAAAGATATTAGGTAATAAGTACTTGATGTGAAGTTTTTAATAGAACGTTCTCGTTAAAGAACTAAAAGTCTTATCATCATGATTACTTTTAATGACGAGAGAGAGAGAGAGAGAGAGAGACCTAAAGAAATCTCGATATCTTATATATCTCGATCTTAAAGACGTTTTCAGTTTTTTTTTTATACCTGCTAATCCAAATTCAAAATTTATTTTTCATTTAGAATTTGAAAAATCATTGCCCTAGGTTCAAAAAGACCTTTCAGTTCTTTCAATATAAAATCTTTGACCTGAAAGTCTTTTCATACTTCTGTAAAAATCTTTTACATCTATTCCTCTCTCTCTCTCTCTCTCTCTCTCTCTCTCTCTTTCTCTAATAAATTCTCTCCTTCTTTCTCATTCTTTCCTTATTTCTTTCTTTATAATCTGTATAGTAATTTTAATTTAATAATTCAATTTATGTTAAGAAAAAACGCACGGCGTCGCGTTTAGCTTTCGTTTTCTTCTTCTTCTTCTTCTTCTTCTTCTTCGACTTCCTCTTCTTCTTCTACTTCTTCTACTTCTTCTACTTCGTCTTTTACTTTTCTTTACTCGGTAACAAGAAGTTGGCTTTTAAGGTGAACCGAGCGTAATCTTAGCTTCTTGAGAAGCACGCGAGAGAGAGAGAGAGAGAGAGAGAGAGAGGAGAATTACAAGTGAGATCTTTTTTTTTCTTTCCTTTTTTCTCTTTTTTTTCATATTTTTTTCTTTTCTTTTCTTTTTTCCTTTTTTACAACCTGAAGTTTTAGATGACTACGAGGACGAGGACGAGGACGAGGACGAGGACGACGACACGGACGATTACTTGCGAGAAGCTGAGCGTAAATCTGAGTGGTTAGTGCCCTTGCCATTAATCCGAACGTCGAGTCACGTCCGTGCTCGCACGAATAATCGTACGTGTAATGACATACTAGACGCATACATGCATGCCTTGTTTCTCTGAAAACGTTGAAATTATCATTAAATCTCAACTTACTCAAGTCGGATGTCCGATTTGTTTTGTCTCGAATCTGTTTGGAAAGTTCTTTTCTTTTTTTTTTCTTTTTTTTTTCTTTTTTCTTTTTTACTAAACGAAATTTTGATTTCATCTGTTCAATCGAAATTTTCAAGAAAGAGTGTTTCTCATTCTTGAAATTTAACAAAAAAATTATTTCGATATTATCAATTCGACAATATCGAAAATTTTCGAGTTTTGCACGTCACGATTGTTCCTATAATAATGTGTACTTTATGTATATATTAAAAGTAAATGTAAAAAGAAAGTATTTAAGAAGAAAAATCAGATAAAATTATGCATTATTTCGAGTGACAATTACAAAATTGGTTTCATAATTTTCATGAAATTAATATGTATCAAACGTAAAATTAAAAATAATTGAAGTCTCTATTAATAACTATGCAACTAGAATTATACGTATATCTGTATTTTAAAAATTTCATATATCACATTTTGTCGTAATTAATTTAAATGATATAATAATATAATAATACATTAATATAAATTAATAGAAATAATTATATAGAATATTTTTACATATACAAAAGTTAAATTAATTATAGAGAATTAAGGGAAAAAAATGTAACACAAGATCGAGCAATGATTTCGGAGCAATGATTATTTAGTCCCTATCATATGATTATTCATAATAATATTTATTATTAAGTTGAAAAGTGAATGAGTGTAGTGATGATAGGGAGAGAGGGGGAGGGGAGAGAAGATAAAAGCTCTAATATTACGTTAGAATTTCTAATCTTCTAAATGTACAATTAATGAAAGCTTCTGTCATTTTCTATTTTATATTGCACAAGATGACAGTAAGAAGAAGGATTTTATAATTAATCTGTCTAATCCTTATTTTCATCGATGATTTAAATTAAAAATGGTGGTGAAGAAAAGATCGAATTACAAACTCTCATATTCTTCTTCTCCTTTATTTTCTTTTTTCTTCCTTTTTTTTTTCTTTTTCTTTTTTTTTTTCTTCTTTTTCTCGTATGGATAAAATAACGTGACTTGGCAGTGTCTGACCATTCCTCTTTCTTTTTTATCCTTTTTCCTTTTTTAACTTCAGTTTATTTTGAATCGAAACGTTTCACGTTATTCCCTTTTCGATACACAATTTTCTGATTTGTTAACATACAGAATGAATGAATTGTGGCATTCGTGCGTTAAAAACTTGTATTTATTTTATATGTGTGTATGTGTGTGTATGTATAACATTCATTCGTTTATGTAATTCGATTTTTTAAATTAAGAATTATCAATGTTCAAGCATAAACAAAAGTATAAATATTGGTTCGTTAAGTTTATAAATAATATCAATTTGTTTGTCATAAAATAAAGTACGATCTATAAATGATATAAAAATGATCTTCTGACTGATCATTTTACTATATTTAAAGGATAACTTGTTGATCGATATTATTGGGAATGTAAATTAACGATAGATATATTGAAATTCGTCGAAGATTTTCTAATTTTAAATTTCTTAAAAATAATTGTAATCTCAATGGAAATGAAGTTGCATTGATAAAAAAAAAAAGAAAAGAGAGAGAGAGAGAGAGAAAAAAAAAAGAAAGAAAACGAGTCTGATAATCCTTTAAAAAACAACTCACTCGAGATATTGAAAAAATTATTCAAGTGAATTTTTTGGCGATCGTTTTACGAAATAATTGATAAATAATGAATGACATTGATCTCAATTTAGTCGAAATACTTTTCAGAGCGTACTACTTTTACTTCAAAAAAAAAAAAAAAAAAAAAAAAAAAAGACAGAAAAAATAAAATAAAATAAAATAAATAAGAAAAATAATAAATCAGTGAGAAAGAAAATAAAAAAGAATAAATAAATATAATTAAGAAGCAAACAGTGAGGCCGATTTCCAACGAGTATCTTGATAAGAAAGGCGATTGATTAACTTTACAATATTATGCGTTCGAAACGCGATATACATACGCACATACACATGCACCCACGCACGCACACATATATAATTTTCTTATCCGTTAGCTGTAGTAGATTCGATTCCGGTCAACGAGCTAGGCCAAGCAGTAAGCAACCTGTTCGATCGGATTTATATCTTCGCGCTTGTATACGTGCACGTGCGATATCGAAATTAACTCGGTTCGGTGCGGTGCAATATTCTAGCCGCATTCCGACTCGTATTCACGATATGAAATCGTAATCAGTTGTGATCGGCAAATGATTTCTTATACTTGACACGTAACGAACATATTGTAGATATATTTCTTTCCTTCGTAATATAAAGTATATATTTTTATGTTCGTCGATCGAATGCAATTGCAATTTTATACGAAAGAAAGAAAGATAAAGAAGAGTCCTTGAAGAGTTTATGGAATTTTTACGATACAAAAGTAAAGAAGAGAGATGCTTTAACTTTGAAAATCTTTTGGTTTTTATTAAATTTTTTTCCTCTTGTTTTTTTTTTTGTTCTTTTTTTGTTTTGTTTCATTTAATCAATACTTATGTCGTTTAATTATGAGAGTTTTTATATGGTATAACGATTATTAAAAGTAAAAGAATAGTCGACTTTTTTTCTTTTTACATTTGTTTTTTCTTTAAAAATGCTTTCGTTATTAATTGAATACTTTGTCAGATTAAGTCTTACTTAATTACAAGATCGTTTAAATAATTCAACAATTATAAAGACCTTTATATGTATGATTTTGTCTATTAGGTATAACGAAAAATTTTGTTCGCTTAGTGTATAATTATTTGAAGATAAATAAAGTAGATTTAATATTATCCAATATTAATATATTTTTCTTAGAAAAAGACAAACAAAATAGAAATAGATATCGAACAAGTCAAACACCTTGCAAAATACATTTTCTGAAATAAATATTTATTTCAAATTTAATCAAATATCTAACGTTGACGAAATTATGATTAATAAAAAAAATAAAAGGGGGGAAAAAAAAGAGAAACAAATAAATAAAGTTTTTAGAAAAAGTTTTCGTAGAATTTAAAAAAACAAAAAAAACAAAAAAAAAGAACAAAAAGAAAAGAAAGAAATGAAAATAAAGTGCGTCGAAATTGGGAGCTCGACACGATTGTCGTCAGTATAAATCTTATTAGACCAGACTTTGTAGGCATGGCGATACGATGAGGAGAGGGGCGGGAGGAAGGAAAGAAATCATGAATGAATGCGCTCACGCACGCGTTTACGCGCTTACGCACGCACGTACGTGCGTGCGTGTAAGCGAATGAATGAGAGAATTCAAGTCGCGTATTTCGGTGTGAGACGCGCGTGGAATGTGAGATATGCGTGCACGGCAGGATTTAATGAACGAAATCCACAGAGTTGCATCCGGCAACGTACGACTTACGATACTAGCGCATTAACTTTCGCTATTCTTGTTTTTTTTCTTTTTACGTATATATATATATATATATATATATATATTTGTCCTTTCTTTTCTTTTTTCTTCTTTTTTCTTTTTTTCTTCTTCTTCTTTTTTTTCTCCTTTTTTTCACTTTATCCGCTATTTCCTGCGAGTGTTTAACGGACACGAGCTGACTTGCCGGACGGAAATTCTAACGAAGAAGAATTTTTTTTGTGTCGCGCTTCGATCGTTTTCTCAAATTTGAAACTAAAAGCTAATTAGATATTTTTTTCTTTATTTTTCTTTTCCTTTTTTTTTCTTTTCTTTTCTTCTTCATCCGTTAGGTATTAACTTTCTGTAAACTAATTTCTTTTTCCTTTTTTACAAAAGTAGATATCAAAAATAAATTATATAACATAAAAGTGTCAATAGTATAACTATTTTATAACAAGTATATAACTTATTTATTAATAAATTCCTTTCGAATATAAATATATAACAACTAATGTCACTAATATTAAGATACTATAATCCTTTACTTTATATCTGGTCTATTAAAAAGAACGTATCTCTTTCTTTAGTTTTTTCTAGACTTAAACTCTTTTCTTTTTACTCTGTCGTTAATCTCTGTTGGGGTCCATTCAAGGTCAAGCCATGATACTCTTTTCTCAATTTACTCTTTCTCCTCGTTAAATCCATTCAAGACTCTTCTGCTCCGTACTCTGATTCTTTCCTTACGTCATAACCTTTTTATCCCACACTTATATTCGTACTTATGCACTTAATAATACCTACTTGTGCACTTAATAATCCTTTTATCCAGATTGATATTCTTTGTTACCTATCTTTCTTACACTACACTTTTATTAACCACAACGCACTTCTCTCCAAGGAAAAATTCGACTTTGATCCGACCATTTTTCCAATCTTCTTTACTCTGTGTATTTTCTTCTTAGGACAATCTTTCTTTCTTTCGATCGGCTGATCTCTTTCCGACGTTGCACTGTTCTATGCACTTCCTTCCGAGGAGACGTAATTTTGTTGATCGACTGCCGATGGACTTGTTTCACACACACACACACACACACACATGCACGCACGTATACACGCATACACGACTACCAGCTCTAAAAGTTCAAGTATTTTGTTTAATTGTCTGCTTGCTTGTCTCATATGCGTATATACACACGATTGCAACCAGAATTTCTCGTCTTATTGTTCGATTACCGATCGATCGGCTTGTCTCATACACACTTACTCATAAGCTGGAATCTTCCGAATCAATATACCATTTTGTGTAGTTATAAAATACAGAAAATTTCGACGTATTGTTTATTAAACAATTTAATGAATACATAAAGACGTATGATCTCAAAGTTATACAACGTTATAAAGAGTTAAAGAAAAACTATTAATTATTTCTACGGCAATAAATGAAAATAAATTTTAATTAAAGAAATAAACGTAAAAATTCAATATATTATATTTAATTCGTCTATTATAAATTGATACGATATTTTACATATCTTAAAATAGATTTTTTTTTAATGCATATATCCAATAAATTTATTTCAATTTCGTCACTGTTACCGTGGTTCATATATATCGACTCCATCTTTCTTCGTATTTTGTAAAATAAATAAAGAAATTCTGACTAGAAAATAAACCTAAGATTCAATATATTTAATTATAATATGCATTACAAATTGAAATTTGAGATTTTTCAAAATTGATTTTTAATATGTATATATATATATATACATATATATACATTTAATTTATCTCGATTTAATCACTGTTATCATAGTCATACATATCGATTCAATCATTCTTCGTATTTCTAGATAAAGCAAACATAAAGAAATTCTAATTAAAAAATAAATGTAAAATTCAATATATAATATTTAACTAGTGGATTATAAATTTAAATGAAATTTAAGATTTTTCAAAATTGATTTTTAATATATTTATATATATATATTTTAATATATATTTTATATATATATATATATATATATATATATATATATATATATTAAATTCATCTCAATATCGTCATTCTTACAATAGTCATACATATCGACTTCATCTCTTTTTTGTATTTTTAAATATTCCAAATAAAGAAATCGATTGCGAAACCTTGTCAATTCGCCTATCTCGACCGTTTTCATTAAATCATTTGTATGTATTCTGTATCATCGAACCGAGTGTAACCATTTCTTTATCATTCTCTCTCTCTCTCTCTCTCTCTCTCGCTCTCTCTCTCTCCCTCTCTCTCTCTCTCCCATTTTTCTCTCATACCTCTCGCTTTGTTTTACGAGGACAGCGCGAAACATAGCAGTTCGAAATCCTTCGGTAGCATTTGTTATCGTTTCAACGTGTGCAACGAGATACGGGAAGCGCACGGATGCACGGTTCGCTAGGCGAGTAAACATGGTTGGAACTATGTTGTGGAAAATTAAAAAATAAAAAAAAAGAATATGGGAGAAAAAACAGAGAGAGAGAGAGAGAGAGAGAGAGAGAGAGAGAGAAAGAGAAAGAGAGAAGGAGAAAGAGAGACAGGAAGAATGCACGTGGGTGTTCGCATGAATTCTTTCGAAAAGCCAAAAGAGCATGCGGGCACGTTCAACTACCAACCATAACGCATAAATCGTTTCTCCCGGCATACATACTATGTTCGTTAAACATTTTCTCTGTTCGTTCTTAATATACTCGTTGTTCGTGGATATATGGAATACATTTTTTCTTTTTTTTCTTTCATATCTGTAAGGCCGATCGATAAAGCCTGAAAATCGAAAATATTTCTAATGGTCATTTCATTGTTTCTTTCGAATTTTCAATATGGATGTTTGCGAAGTGATCTTATCGTAATTTTGATAATTACTATCTCTCCCTCTCTCCTCCACCTTCTCTGTTTCTTTCTCTCTCTCTCTCTATCTCTCTCTCTCTCTCTCTCTCTCTCTCTCTCCCTCTCTCTCTATGCGTTCTTTTTTTCTTCGTCGTCAACCTCGTTTTGTCATATCGATTATTTTGATCTGAAGAATAATTTATTTGGAAAATTTCCATTTCATATTTTACTTGTCTATTTTCAAAAGATAGACGATTCGTTAAACGTTAATGAAATATTATTTGTATTAAGTGTTTACGATTGTACATACGACATACGAGAATAATTTAATGTCATTAAAAAATGATTCAAGATAATCTAATGATGAATAAGAAACGTGAGACATTTTAACGAATGCATACGATAGTTTGATTCCATGTTTATTTAGGCTACGAGTGGACTGCGATAAAGAGTCATAATGCTTTCTAGGAATGCGTATGAGGTCACAAATGAGAATGATCGAGTATCGACACGTGACACACAAATGTGTCGAGAATATTCGAAGTTTAGAATAACTTTCGAACGTTCATTAATACCAATACAAATCAAATCACAAGAGTCGTTATTTTCTTTGAGAAAAAATTATCATTTTGATTACGATGATCTTCACAAAATTGTAGGGAATGAGGGGAGGGGAGGAAATGTTCGCGTTTCACGACGATGAAAATTTTTTTCAAATCGAATTGTTTCCAAGAATAATTGCGACCTTTTGAATTTGAAAAATTTTTCTTCAACTTAACGATCATGAACACGCTAACACGCGTCTGTCGCGTGCTCGTAGTTCAAATTCTATTTCAAAATGCATTCGTACGAGAAACAAATCGAATAAACATGCATAACTCATAATATTTCGTTATTTATTTTCTTCGTGAAAAAAATTTGTATATCAATTTGATTGCAATGACCTTTCGGGAAGAAGAAAAAAAAAAAAGAAAAAAGAAAAGAAAAAGAAAAGAAAAACAGAAACAAAAAGAAAAGGATCATAATCTCATTCGTCGTCTGATGATGATTGAAAAATGCTTGGAAAACTTTTTGAAAGAATAAAAAATACACCGTGATCTTTGAACCCTGAAAGTTTTCTTTTAACTATTCGAAAGTCTGAGTGAAAGAAGGGATTCTGGAGTCCTTCATTTTCGCAAAAGGTATTCTCCTCTTCCTCTTCCTCCTCTTCCTCATACACCCTCCTACACCTTATTCCAACTACACCATCTCCCCTATTTTATCCTTGTGAACACGTGGCGACGTTCGCATTGAATAGCAACGGGATCTACATCGCTTTGGGGAGGCACACTACTGCAAGTTTTCGCTTTCACGAAAAGATGAAGTGGCAGGTTGCCAGACGAGAGAGAGAGAGAGAGAGAGAGAGAAAGAAGAAAAAAAATAGAGAGGTTGCACTCGCAAAAATCGCCTTCCAATAGCCCGGAGTTGCAACGGAGGATGTTTCAATAGCATCTTTTTGCTTGTCAACGAGTAACGCCGAGTAATAGCTAGGTCTTTTCTCTCTCTCTCTCTCTCTCTCTCTCTCTCTCTCTCCCTCTCTCTCTTTCTCTTTCTTTCTTCCTTTCTTTCTCACACTTTTCCGATTTTAATTCCATGTATCGTGGCGGCTGTTTGTGATATTTCGAATGAGAGATACAATCCACTTTTTGAATCGAAAAACGAAAGAGAACGTCAGAAAACGTGTAAAGAATGGAAGAATATCAGAACGACGAATAATTTAACTAGTAAATATTTGTATTTTCTATATTGATTTTCCTCCCGAATTTTTATTTTATTTTCTCATTTTTTTTTATTTTTATTTTTTTTTTTATTTTATTATTTTATTATCACCCTATTGAAATAATATTACGTCAGCTTTCATCTTGTTTCCGATAACAATAAATTTCATGAGATTGAATTAGTTGGAATTACAGAAATTAATTACGGTCTTCTTTTTGTTTTAATCTCATTCACGTATTTATTAATATAATTATCATTGCAATTTGAAAATTATAATAACATTTTACATGTATATACATAGTAAGTACTTACGTATGTACCTATGTTATCCTTCACTAAGTTGTTAATTAATTAATTGATAAATACATAATGAATATTTCTCAATTATTATATTGCAAATGGTTTGAAGAAGATATTTTGTATTATATTTATATAACATCAGTTGTTATATCTATTATTATATAATATAAAATAGCAATGATAATTTTTTTTCGTGTAAACTTAAGGTTCTTTTTTTTTATTTTTTTTTTAACTATTTCTGTAAACATCATGATAATATTAGACATAATTATGTTTTTCGAAAATTATATAATATAATATAATATAATATAATATAATATAATAAAATTATTAATATTAATGTAATTATATTATTAATTATTAATATAATATAATAATTGTATTATATTATATTTTATATTAATATAAAAATTATATTAGATATAATTTGAAGTTTGAAACAATGTAAAAAATTTTATAAAGAAAAATCTATTTCATTATCAATGCGTCAAAATGATATCTAATACTGTTTGAATAAGTGACAAAGTAAGTAGATAGGTTAAAGAGATGAAAATTTATTGATAGAAATTAGATTAGATATAAAAAAAAAAGAAAGAAAGGAAAAGAAAAAGGAAACGGTAGCCAAGTATCGAGCAGCAAGTAACTTCCTAATTTCTACGAAATCGTTTCCCTAGAACGCCATTCTAGGTCTGCAATGTTCCCGAAACACCATGGAGTCACGCGATAAGAACATCGAGTGGTCCGTGTTCTAACGATTAGACTAATCGACCAACCGACCTAAGACTTCCGTAATCGAATAAGGAAAAAAGAATGAAAAAAAAAAAAAAGAAAAAGAACAAATAAAAATGAAGGAAGAATGAAAGAAATAAAGAAAGAAAGAAAGAAAGAAAAAGAGAGAGAGAGAGAGAGAGAGAGAGAGAGAGAGAGAGAGAGAGAGAATAATAATAAATAATTCTCGAGCCTAATTTCACGGAAAATCTCTTTCTTTTTCTTTTGTCCTTTTTTTTTCAATGCGCTCTAAAAACAAGGATCTCCTTTAAATTTAGCCGTATTGCGGAAAACGCATTGCGGAAGACGATTCTACGTTTCCAAAAATAAGGTAAACATTCTGCGCTAGTAAATGGGCCTTTTTAAATATTTCGAAGGTGGATTTGTCTGAATTTCAAAGCGTTTACGCGCATTAAAAAGCCTTACGGGAAACACGTTTGTTTTTGTTTAAATATTTAAATGGCCGAAGGAAGAAAAAGTTTTAGAGTTAGATAGACATACACACGCACACACATAGATACATAGATATATAGACAGAGTGGTATTCGCCGAGTAGTTTTTCTAAACGGAAGAAACTGATTTAACGACGGAGGGAAAAAAGAGAAAAGAAAAGAAAAAAAAAAGAAGAGAAAAGATAAAAGACAAAAGAAAAAAGGAAAAACAATCTTTCGAATCCTAATTTCTAAATGATGCTTTTTTTCAAATTTCACGTAGTATCCATTACGTATCATTAAATTAATCACCTAAATCATTTCGAATATTCAATTAAACGAAACAGCAAAACTATTATTACACTGTATTGTTAAAATATGAATTATTCGTTTGTTAGATGTAAGAAAGAAAAAAAAAAGAGAAAAAAAATAAAAGAAGAAAAAAAAGAGAAAGGAAAAAGAAATTCATGAGAAAGCAATGAAGACCGATCGTATATGAAATTGAATCTTTTTCTCTTATTCTTTCCTTTTGGTCTTTTTTTTTTTGTTTTTTTTTTTTTTCTTTAATACCTATCAAATATTTATTAATTTATTTATTCAAAGTAGAACGATCCTCTCGTTTATTAATTAAATGTAAGATCAGAATCGAAGAATATCTATCAAATATATTTATTTATTCAATTAAAACAATCGTCTTGATTATTAATTAAATGTAAGACTAGAATCGAAGAATTTTAATTTTTTGAGTTTAAGCGAGAATAATGAGTATACACCAATGATGTAACCAAAAATGTTTTTACATCCTCATCGATCTTTGAAACTAATTCTCTATCTTTCTCTCTCTATCTCTCTCTCTCTCTCTCTGTCTCTGTCTCTGTCTCTGTCTCTATCTCTATCTCTCTTTCAAATGTAACACGATCGATCTATTTTTTGACTAGAGCAGACGCGCATTTCCCGTAGCGTTGCGGCGTTCGCCAATCATCGTCGAAACTATCGCGAAGCGCCGCAACAGATTTTATCTCTGGCGTATACACGTCATTCGTAGAAATGAAATATGTCCGTTAATCGTGATTTTATACTACCGATAAAGCTTGAAACGTTCTATCTACCTTCTCTATTCGAGATAATATCTTTCTAGGACAGAATGCTTGCGATTCTTATCGAATATATCCGTATATCGTAGGCGACCAATTGTAATGCGTGAAAAATGATCGATGGCTCTTTCAATCAGAAAAAACAAAAAAAAAAAAAAAAAGAAAAAGAAGAAGAAAGAAACAATATCGATGGAACAATTTTTAAGAATTTTTGTGTAGCATCGATTAAATGAAATGATAATAATGCAAAATGATCTCTAATACGATATTATAGATCTTTAAGTGATAGAGTATAATTTGATCGTAAAGCGTTAAAAAACGTGAAATAATTTTCAATTCCTTTTTTTTTGCTGAAACAAAATGTATTAAAAGTTAGAAAATATTTTCGTAGATTTTTTTTTCTTTTTTTCTTTTTTTGTCCTTTCGATTCACACTCTCCTCGTCGTTTGAAAAATTTTATTACATTCATTTAACTTTCAAATATTCTAATTAATATACTAATTTCAAAATTTGCTGTTA
>NC_060957.1:8377661-8380161 GCF_910589235.1 Vespa crabro
TTTCTTTTTCCACTCTCTCTCTCTCTCTCTTTCTCTCTCTCTCTCTCTCTCTTTCTCTCTCTCTCTCTCTCTTTCTCTCTCTCTTTCTCTCTTCCTTTTCCTTATTTCGTCTTTCTCTTTTTTTTTTCCCCCACTGGATTTGATATTTCAAATCGAATTTCATTATTGTCAGAATATGAAGATATATTATATCGTTAATAAATTGAATATCTTTTTGGAGTGTTATTCATAATTTTATTTAAAAAGTTTTTAAAACATTTTTCTTTTTCTTACTTTCGTTTTTTTTTTTTTTTAAATATATAAGAGCAAAATCTAATATAAAAGAAAAAGGAGTATTATGACAATGAATTTTTTTTTGTATACTTTATCTTAAAAAAAAAAAAAAAGAAAAAAGAAAAAAGAAAGAAAAGTTACGAAAAAGCCATTAAATATGAATATATCAATTTTATGCAAGATTACTTCATTTAGTGAACATGTTAATGAATTCCATCTTAAAACGTTTATGATTTATAAAGTTTCGAGGGGATCTAACTTGTTCGAAGGAATATTATTTTTTTTTTGTTTTGCATTTATAAAATTTTTTATTAGATAAATTGAAGTCGTTCGTAATTTTAATTGTTTCGTTGGTTGTTAATTCAATTTTACATTGAATTAAGGATCTATCATGTGAAATTAAAGCGAATATAATCGATAAAACGTTTATTCCTTATCTACGATTTTTTTTACACTAAAATCAAGTTTATTTTTCTCGGAGAAAATGGATAATTTATTTACCATTATTACTTGATACATCATACGTTATGAAAATATTCGATAAACGATATAAAAAGTTTTCATAAAAATTGTCAACTCTCTAAAGAGAGAGAACGATTAACAGCTACGAATGATGACTTTCATCTTTGAACGTTTCATGTTTTGAAGTTAAAGAAATTAATTTTATCATACAAGTATCATTTCTGTTTTTCTCTTTCTATCTCTATCTATCTATCTTTCATTCTATCTTTATGTCTTTCTAACGTGCATACGCGGTAGTAGCTGATATATCTAGTAACGTTCAATGAATAAAACTGTCCTGTGGAGGTAGCTAAATATGATTTAAATGATTTAATTCTAGCTTTCAAAATGTTATATCTCTTTAGAAAGATACGTTCTCATTGAAATTAAAATTATAGCGATGTTCCTTTGAACTTTAAAGTCGATCTTGATAATAACCATAATTACAAACGACGGTAACGAAGACGAGAACGATGACAAGCGATTATTATCGGACCTGATGTTTTCAGGACATAAAAAGGATAGGTCGTAAATTTAGTAACGTGATGTAAGTATATAGAAGACTTTTATTACACAATTGACTAAAACTTAATCGACCAAAACTACTGAATAATTATGTTATTATATATTTATATTATATTATGTTATTATATATATGTATTAATATATCGTAATAATTAAATAATAAATAAAGAAGAAGTGAAATTTAAATTAATTGTATAAAAAGTATATCCTTTTAGATTTACGTGTCACTTTGATTATTATTAATATTATTATTATTATCAAAATTATTTAATCGACAAATTTTGAATACTTAATTATGCTTGCAACATATATTTTGAATGAACATAATATCATATTTTCGTTCTTTTTCAAATGTTATTATTACGAGCGTCAATTTACCTACATACATATTCATGATTTCGTGTATATTTCTGTATACCGGGTATATCGTTATAAACAATACTGCCAAATATATCCGATCCTATAGATTTTATAAACAAATATATCAAATATATCAAAACTTGTTACATACAATATGTAATATGTATTGTGGCTATCTCATAAAGAGCGCTCTTAAATGTCAAAACACGGAAGTCATATCAAATAATTTTATATGGAAATCGATATATTTGAACCTTAACAAAAGTTATAGAGAATATCAATACAAATCCAACGGACACCTATACTATATCTTTTCATCGATATTTCATCGTCTATATATATATATATATATATATATATATATATATATATATATATATATATATATATATATATATATATATATGTATATATAAATCCATTTACACATAAGATCAAATAGAATTATATGTATATATTTGTATAATATGTGGTTATAGTAATAATGATAAAGGAATTTTTGAGATATAAGAAGAAGTTATAAGGGTAACGCAGTTGCCGTCTCATTCAGATTATTTTTTTTTTTTCTTTCACGAGAGATATGTATCTTGACGTTTTCCCGTCAAGAGATATGTATTTCATTTTTAAAATCGTAGATCGCCGCTACGAAGGACGACTTGTTGTTGGTCTCTGCCGCGTCATGCTCAAACAGGTCGAATAAGAATTAATGAAAAAAAAAAAAAAAAATACGCAAACGTAACAGAAACAAAGAGGATGAAAGAAGGAGTAAGAGCGAGAGAGAGAGAGAGGAAGAGAGAAGGAGGGGGGAAGTTTATTTTTTATATGTATGACAGACATAAGT